>NC_050462.1:46796783-46907057 GCF_903995425.1 Onychomys torridus
TGTGAGAGAGAGAGACAGAGACAGAGAGACAGAGACAGAGAGACAGAGAGACAGAGAGACAGAGACAGAGAGATGTGTGAAGGTCAGGAGACAATGTTCCTGGGTCACTGCTCTCATTCCACGGTGGGTTCTGTTGATCAAATTTGGGTCCCCGGGTCTGAGGGCAAGCTCCTTTACCTGTTGAGTCATTTTGCATCCCCCCCCATTCTCATTTCTTGGGGCCCAATTTAAAAGGTGCAAAAGATGAGGGTTGATGGTTGAGATGTACCAGATTGTCTTCTGAGCCTAACTACAGCCGTCCCTCGTTCACCAGGGCCTGCGTGCCAAAGACCACCACAGCTGGGCTGGTTGATTTTTGACTTTCCCTCGTGAGGGATAGAAGGGCCTGGGTCCTCATCAGAGTATCCAACCACCACTCCCAGCCAATTACAGGCAATTCTGCCCTAATGTCCTCAGGGCCTCAGGGAGGGGCTAGAGAGTATAAACTGGGGGGCAGTGGGGGACGGGGCCCATCTAAGCAGGGAAAACCATCATCTGTGTTTAGGGCCACCCACACTCCTGTTCATAGCCACTTACGCGTGCTCTGGTGGAAGAGAACTTTGGTTTGCCATTGGGACTTTATGAGGAAGGGAATAGACATTGCCTCAGTTGTGCCTTCTGTGCTCTTCAGAACACAGCCCACGGGAAGCAGTTTTAGAGTTGTCCATACAGCAAGGTCTGAGCCAGCTAGGCCTCACCTAAGACCCCTGGCCTGACATCACCGCCTCCTGCTACATTTATTGCCATTTCTTATAGACTTGGTCCCTTCTTTTCTCATTTCTGGGGGTGTCTATGCCAGATCCTGCAACACAAATTGCTAAAGTGTCTTATTAATAAAAAATCTGGAGCCAGATATTGGGATGAAGGCTGAAAGATCAGAGAAACAGAACAAGCCACAGACAACCTCACCTTGCCAGTTCCTCAGCTGATCCTATTTCCACGAATCCTCAGACTGAAAGCCTCTGAATCCTCACCCCTGAGGGTCTCAGTTGAACTGCCCTAGTTCTTGTCTCCTCACACCTTATATACCATTCTCCACCCAGCCATGTCACTTCCTGGGATTAAAGGCCTGTGTGCTTTCCAAGCAAAGGCATGAGATCTCAAGTACTGGGATTAAAGGTGTGTGCCACCACTGCCTGACCTCTATGTCTAATCTAGTGACTTACTCTGTCCTCTGATCCCCAGATAAGTTTATTAGGGGACAGAATAGATCACCACAAGATCCTGTTCCCAAATTCGTCAACCAGTCATAGCCTTTTGGCTGGTGTCTGGGGCCTAATTGCTGTGACCTGCAGCTTCGTCTGTAGTCTGGCTTTTTCTCCAGCCAGATTCAACTAACTGCTTAGACAGGGCTTTGCAGGATGGCCTGGTCTCTGCCCTGCAGCTCTTAGGAAGAGTTCAGCCTGCTGCCGGCTGGACAAGCAAGCCTTCAACACCACACTGTGTGCATGAGCAGAAGCAGAGTGTGAACACATGGTCCAGCTCTTGCTGGGACTGGGAATCTGCTGTACTTGGGCACAGCTTTGCACGTTGCCATTCCATCAAACCCAAGCAATAAAGCTGAGATGAGGCCACAGACATTGGATGCAACTTTCTAATCATGCTAAGGCTGTCAGAGAGATCCATGGGATCCCCATGTCTGTGTACACACAGTGAAGACTGGGGTTCAGCAGCTAAGCAAGGCAAACACTCCTCTGCTAGAGATCAGGGAGGAAGGTTTGAGTGAGTCACCACAGATAATGAGCAACCATCATGACCTGGTAGGGTCGTCAGGCTGGAGAGATGGCTCAGTGGTTAAGAGCACTGGCTGCTCTTTCAGAGGACATGAGTTCAATTCCCAGCAACCACACAGCAGCTCACAACCATCTAAAACTCCAGTTCCAGGGTACCCAACACCTTCACACACACATATGCATATAAAAATAAGGCTCTGAATTTGATTTCTGCTACACTCAGATATTACCTCAAATTCAGAGCCTTACGCCGGGCAGTGGTGTTGCACGCCTTTAATCCCAGCACTCGGGAGGCAGAGGCAGGTGGATCTTTGTGAGTTCGAGGCCAGCCTGGGCTACAGAGTGAGTTCCAGGACAGGCTTCAAAACTACACAGAGAAACCCTGTCTCGAAAAACAAAACAAAACAAAACATTCAGAGCCTTATGAGTTCTGGGCAAGGGCTCCACGTTTAGTCCATGATTCTCCTGTTGCTTTGTTTTTGTCCTGGTGTGCAGCTGCAGAGGGCTTGGAACTCATTATGGATGCCAGCCGGCCTTAAACTTGCCTCTGTCTCTCAAGCACAAGCACTATCATCCTCTCCCTCCCCCCACTCCCCCCTACCCCCGGGGAGCTGAGGTCCAAACCCAGGGCCTCGCGCTTGCTAGGCAGGCACTCTACCACTGAGCTAAATCCCCACCCCCCTCGTCATCATTTTTTAAGAGATATAATTTGGGACCAGAGAGATGGCTCAGTTAAAAGCACTGGGTGGTCTTGCAGAGGACCCGGGTTCAATCTCAGCACCCACATGAAGGCTCATAACCCTCTGTGACTCCAGTTCCAGGGGACCTGAAGCCCTCTTCTGACCTTTGTGGACACCAGGCATGCACATGGTGCACAGACAGATATGCAGGTGTGATGTATGCACCTGCACAGGCAGATATGCAGGTGTGATGTATGCACCTGCACAGGCAGATATGCAGGTGTGATGTATGCACCTGCACAGGCAGATATGCAGGTGTGATGTATGCACCTGCACAGGCAGATATGCAGGTGTGATGTATGCACCTGCACAGGCAGATATGCAGGTGTGATGTATGCACCTGCACAGGCAGATATGCAGGAGTGATGTATGCACCTGCACAGGCAGATATGCAGGTGTGATGTATGCACCTGCACAGGCAGATATGCAGGAGTGATGTATGCACCTGCACAGGCAGATATGCAGGTGTGATGTATGCACCTGCACAGGCAGATATGCAGGAGTGATGTATGCACCTGCACAGGCAGATATGCAGGAGTGATGTATGCACCTGCACAGGCAGATATGCAGGAGTGATGTATGCACCTGCACAGGCAGATATGCAGGAGTGATGTATGCATGTGCACTTATGGAGGCAGCTGTCTTCCTTGATTCCTTTCCACCTAATTTTTAAAGTTAACTCGTCCTTTGGCAATTTCCAGTATGTCTGTAATGCTTTCTGGTCACACTCATTCCCCCTCTTATGCCCCCTCCCACCCTGTTCCCAATCCTACTTCCATACCTCCTGTTTCTGCCACTATAGACAGGAAATACGGTAAGAAGAGACAGTGAAAATGACCTTCAGCAAGTCTTTTTGGACAAAACAATCACAATAATTCACACACTGAAAATCTGAGGTAAGAGCCAACCAGTGATGGCACTCGCCTTTAATCAGAGCCAGGTGGATCTCTCCGAGTTCAAGGTTAGCCTGGTCTACAGAGCAAGTTCCAGGACAGTCGGCTACACAGAGAAACCCTGCCACCAGGGTCCTAAATTCCTCTCTTCAGAGTCTCTGTCATGCTCTCTGTCTCTGCTCCTGGGGCCTGAACTCTACTCAGAACCCCCATCCGGCTGCCGTTTGTCTGTCCACGACATCAATAACTCTTTTAATAAGTGTATCCCCAACAGTCCATCTCAGTGTCCCCTTTAATGTCACATCTGAGACCTCCCAATGGGCAGACAGACAGATGGACAGACAGCAGAATGGCGGTGGCTCTGAGGACAGTTCAGACCCACGTGGCAGTCTCAGAGGGGGCTTGGTGCTGGATATTTTTATGTCAGTCTGACATAAGCTAAAGTCGTCTGAGAGGAGGAGCCTCAGATGAGGAAACGCCTCCGTAAGATCAGGCTGCGGGCAAGCCTGCGGGGCATTTTCTTCATTAGTGATTGGTGGGTGGGGAGGGAACAGCCCATGATGGGTGGTGCCACCCCTGGGCAGGTGGTCCTGGGTTCTATAAGAAAGCAGGCTGAGCAAGCCGTGGGAAGCAAGTCAGTAAGCAGCTCCCCTCCAGGGCCTCTGCTTCCTTCCAGGGCCTCTGCTTCCTTCCAGGGCCTCTGCTTCCTTCCAGGGCCTCTGCATCGGCTCCTGCCTCTGGTTCCTGCCCTGTGTGAGTTCCTGCCCTCACTTCTCTTAGTGAAGAACTCTTACACAGAACTTTGAGTGAAATAAACCCTTTCCTCACCAAATTGCTTTTGGTCATGGGTGTTTTATCACAGTGACAGTAGCCCTAACTAAGCCAGTTTCAGAGAATTGAGGAGGTTTCAGGTAATTGGTGGTCCAGTATGGAAGGAAATTCCTCAGGAGGAATGTGGGACTCTGAGTACATGGGAGATGAGGGACACATTTAATTAAGGTGTACTCATTTCACGGGCTGAGAGGAGGTATATCACTATCAGTAGCCTCCAGTAGCTCTCTGATGTCCCCAATCTGGTGATGTGAGTGAGATCTGTAAACTAACTTGGGGAAGTGAGAAATCTTGCACCTGGGGAGCCTGTTGGGATTGGTGGAGGCAGTTAGAGATTCCCTGAGAAGCCCTTGGCAGGGGGCTTGCCATTTCCTTCACAGAAGGGAGGCTGCTGTACATGTGTGGCTTGAACAACATATAAGAGAAAGAGCTAGGTGGAAGCCCGTACCTGTGACCCAGCACTGAAGAGGTTCTGGACTCACAGCCTGCCCTTCGTAGACCCCCTTATGAAGAAGAGGGGAGTGTTGCTGGGTTCTAAGGGCTCCCTCCAGGAGGGGGTGAGAAGGTAAGAATGTATCAACGACACAGACACCAGGAGTCAGGTGAAAGGCAAACAGCAGACTCATTCATTCAGTAATGGGGATATATATCTGTATATCTATATCTATCTATCTATATCTATATCTATCGATCGATCAATCGATCGATAGATAGATAGATAGATAGATAGATATAGATATATCTCCTCCTGGGACCCAGGCTGTGTCCAGTCTGGAAACATTGTGTGGTTGTCCCTCATTGGCTGGGCATGATCAGGAGATCTGACAGTGCCTGTTGCTAGGCCCTCAGGCAGGCTCCAGATTGGCTTATAAGGAAGTATGTTATGTCCATGCCTTGGCAACTGGTTTGAGTCAATTTCCTCAACCCTATAGGCCTGTCCTAGGGAAGAAACATTAGCATCATACAAAATACAAAAATATCCTAAACAAGAGTAGAAACACACATACAGTATAACAAAAATAACCTCAAATTTGTTTCAATATACAAAAATTCTTACTAATGTAAAGTATTTGAGACAGTAGTTGCAGTGGGGGGGGGGGAGCGGGGGTGGTGGCGCACGCCTTTAATCCCTGCACTTGGGGAGGCAGAGGCAGGTGGATCTCAGTGAGTTCAAGGCCAGCCTGGTCTTTAATGTGAGTTCCAGGACAGCCAGGGCTGTTACACAGAGAAACCCTATCTCAAACACACACACACACACACACACACACACACACACACACACACACGCACAAAAAAAAAAGTTTCAAAGGGTCAAAATAAAACCAAAGAATTATGAGATTAGTGGCAATAGAATAGTCCCTTAATTCTAGTTTTTCTTCTGTCCCATATTAGGTAGCTCTTCTGATGTGAGACAGATTTTGGATTTTACTTTAACAAGCATGCTTGGGTTTAGAGAAGGAGAGAGCCACGTCCTAACTCTAAAGCCAGCTTTAGTTTTTAATTGAACTGGGACTACAAAATGACTATTTGCTTTATATGTCTGTAGAGAACAGCAGAAACAAACATTTGGGAAGATTTATGAAATTTTATCCTGTTGGAAATGTGACATGCCATTAGGCCAATTTACTTTATTTCTTGGGACATTTTCTCTGGATGATTCATCCTTTTTCTTCAGATGTCTCATTTGTCCAGTGGTCTTCAGATTCCATAGCTGGATGACTTCATTCTCCTGGAAAGACAAAAACAAAACCCTGCCCCAACCCTACCTTTGGAGAGTTTCCTTTTTGGCAGGTAATATCCGATCAAATGAAAAGCATTTGTTAGTCTTATAAGTTAGTTTTCTAATCCGTTCATCTATGAGAGCAGATCTTACCTTTAAAGGTTTAATCATTATTTTGCATTCTAAATTGGCATTTTCAAAAGCCAAATATTCAATTAATATTTGCCTAACTTCTGGATCTGATATCATTTTATTTACAGCTGAAGTCAATCTTTGTTAAAAATCAGTGAAGGCTTCTTTGGGGCCCTGTGTAACTTTAGTAAATGACTCAGTTCTCTGACTTCTTCAGTTCTGTCCCAAGCATTCAAAGCTGCTGCATGGCATAGAGCCAGGGTGTGGTCATCATATGGAGACTGTCTTTGTACATCAGCATAATCTCCCTATCCAAGAAATTGGTCTTGGGATATTTCAGTACCTCTGGCCCTGCTTTCAATGGTCCTAGCCTCATCTTCCCACCAGGTCCTCCACTGTAATTAAGGACCAGGCTCCAATACTGCTGTAAACAAGTCTCTCCAGTCTTGTGGGACAGGTCTGTTACTAGCTGACCATGAGTTTAACATCTGCTTCACAAAAGGTGAATGCATACCATATGAGACTCTGGATTCCTTAAATCTCCTCAAATCAAACGTTTCTGCAAGAATCCAGTCGGCTCTTACCTGGCCTTGGGGATATCTGTCATTTGGCAGTTCCTGTAAGGGGACTGGATAAACTAAAGTTGGTTGTTTGAAAACTTTGGGCTGTTCCTCTCTAATTTTATAATGTAATGATAAGATTGGTTTTCCTTTAAATTCCTCTAGCTGGGTCTGAATAGCTCTGTGATCTATTTTAACAAGTTTTTCTAAGGCCTGTATCTTGGCACTCATGTCAACCAACTTTTTCAGAGAAAAACAAAGAATTATCAAATTGACAGTAAGGATTATCAAAATGATAACTGACATTATGTTAATCCCAGTTAAGTTGATCGTCCCTTCATTTAACTGGTCCATTTTTAAACCACCCTCTGTGTCATCATACAGAGACCTAGCTCCTTCCATTGTAATAGTGTTTCCCATTTTCTAATGTGAGAAAAAAACTCTCTCTTTTAACTAATTCCCTCCTTTAAGAATTCCCAATTGGCCAGTTGTGGCAGCACACGCCGGTAGGATTTGCTAAAGGAGGCAGAGGCAGGAGGATCACTAGTTGGAGGCCAACCTGGGCTACACATTTTTAAAACCAGGCAGTGGTGGTACATGCCTTTAATCCCAGCACTCGGGAGGCAGAGGCAGGGGGGATCTCTGTGAGTTCGAGGCCAGTCTGGTCTACAGAGTGAGTTTCAGGACAGCCAGGACTACACAGGGAAACCCTGTCTAAAAAAAAAAAAAAAAAAAAGTTAAAAAGAAATAATTTTAGATGGGTCAGAGGTTAAGAGCACTGGCTGCTCCTCCAGAGATCCTGAGTTCAATTCCCAACAACCATATGGTGGCTCACAACCATCTGTAATGAGATCTGAGGTGAAGGCAACATGTAGGAGGAACACTGTGTATATAATAAATAAATAAATCTTTAAAGAAGAAGAAGAAGGAGGAGGAGGAGGAGGAGGAGAAGAAGGAGAAGGAGGAGGAGGAGGAGGAGGAGGAGGAGGAGGAGGAGGAGGAGGAGAAGAAGAAGAAGAAGAAGAAGAAGAAGAAGAAGAAGAAGAAGAAGAAGAAGAAGAAGAAGGAGAAATAAGTTTGAGTCACAAAGAAAGAGACCACCATTTCAGTTAAGAAGTTCTGGTCAGAAGGTCCCTCTGCTCTTGAAAGCAGAAGAACACACGGGACAGGAAGTGCACTTGGTTGTGGTGCACAGGTGGTGACTGCTTTTTTCCCTTTAGCTAGGATCTGGCTTCACAGTCATTTGTGATTGGTTAGTTGCTTTCTTTTCTTTTGTTGTTGTTGTTTTGAGACAAGGTCTCTCTACATAGCCCTGACTGACCAAATGGCAGGCTGGTGTGTAAACTTAATAACTAGAGAGGTAGTGGGAACCACTGGGCTTTCAGCTGTCTCCTCAGCCATTCTTCTCAGCTGTGCAGGACCTGCCTTTTTGGGTAAAGGTCTCAGTCACCAGCAGGGAGAAGACTGTCAGCACCCATTGACTTGTACTGGCTTCCACTCCAGTAACACCCCAAGACACAGCCTCATCTGGCCAGCCTCCTGAGCCCCAGACATCTGCTGTAGGCAGAGGAGGACCCGGTCAGAAGTCACAGGGGACCACCAAAGCCAAAAGCAGTATGGACTGCTTCATGAATCTGTCTGTCCTCCTTGCTCAGGGATCATGCTAATCTTCCTCATTCCAGTTTCAGTGTCTGTACTGCTGAAGCTTCTTCATACGTGTCTTTCTTTCGCATGGCTTAAGGGGAACCTGCTTTCTGAATTCCCTTGCCCGGTCAATTGACCTGGTCCAACTGGAATGTTAGGTCTCCACCCAGGCAATTCTAGTCTCTTAACCAGGAAGTGTTTTCTCTCAGAGACTTAAAGAGGTGACCCTAGAATGATGTAGGATCCAGCTCAGATATCGGAGCTCCCCACCCCCACCCCCTAGCACATCTTTGGCCTTTGGCAAGGATGAGGCTGCTAAGAGTCCCGAGAACGTGTCTGGATTTTAGCCAAGAGGTAAAATGATTACTTCCCTTGTTTCTTTTTACTCTAAATTGCCTAGCTGAGTCTTCCTTCCTGTTTTTAACACACACACACACACACACACACACACACACACACACACACACTTAATAACCCCAGAACCATTTGTACAATAGCCAGGAGAAGTGGGAATAGGAAGCCCTTGCCTGGTTCCTGGAAAAAGATGTAAGGGAGAAGTAAAGGCAGCTGTTGTTGGCTTTAGGAGCCCCAGGCGTAGAACCCAGAGAAGCCAGAACACCGGATACTTTTTAAAGAGTCAAATCAGAGTCCATTAGACCCTGCTAGGCTCACATGGCAGCCATCTATTGGGGCTCTGTTGTGTGATATTTTGTGTTCTGATGAATAAAGCTTGCCTGGAGATCAGAGGGTAGAGCTAGCCACTAGTTAACCATAGAGCCGGGCAGTGGTGGGGCACACCTTTGATCCCAGCACTTGGGAAGCTTCTGCCTTTAATTCCAGCACTCAGGAGGTAGAGACAGGAATATAAGGTGTGTGGAGACAGGGTCTTGGCCCCCATTTTGTCTGAGGATTTGTAGAGGTAAGAAATGTCTGCTCTGATTCTCTGATCTTTCAGCTTTCACCCCTGATGTCTGACTCTGGGGATTTATTGATAATACTAATTAGATTCATACTTCAAGACTCCTCATTTTTCTTTGGCCTCTAAGGCTGGTCTCTAAAGCAGTGATTCCAGGGTCTGCTTTGATAGCTACAAGGGTGGCTTAAATCATCTTGATAGCCCTCCCACATGGCTTTCAGATACAGAGAAAAGAGATATTTAGCCACCTTTCAGTTCTTATTTTAGAACAATGGTGGACTTGTCCCGCTTGGGTATAGAGGGGCTACAGTGAGCCCAGGATCTGAGGTCTGATATTTGGACATTGTTTTCTTTCTTTCTTTCTTTTTTTTTTTTTTAAGATTTATTTATTTTTATGTGCATTTATTTATTTAATTATTTATTTTATGGCTTTGTATGTATGTCTATGTGAGGGTGTCGGATCCTCTGTAACTAGAGTTACAGATAGTTGTGAGCTGCCATGTGGGTGCTGGGATGTGAACCTGGGTCCTCTGGAAGACCAGCCCCTCAGCCATTTCTCTAATCCCTGGGCATCATTTTCTTATCAAGAAGTAAATCATTAGTTAGAGATAGCTGTCCAATTAACAGAGATTTCTTTAATATATATATTTTTTTCTTTCTTTTTTTTTTCCGGAGCTGAGGATCGAACCCAGGGCCTTGTGCTTACTAGGCAAGCATTCTACCACTGAGCTAAATCCCCAACCCCTAAAATATATGTTATTATTTATGTGCATGGGAGTTTTGCCTGAATATGTGTCTGTGAATACCACATGTGTGCCCGAGGAGGCTAGGAGAGGGTATCAGATACCCTGGAACTGGAGATATGAATATTGTGACCCAGGTCCTCTGGAAGAACAGCCAGTGCTCTTAACTAGGGTCAATTTCCCCAGGCCCATGGATAGTATATAGATTTAAGCCTCTTGTTTGGAGCTAGGTAAGGTGGTGCCCGCCTTTAATCTCAGCATTTGGGAGGCAGAGGCAGGTGGATCTCTGTGGGTTTGAGGCCAGCCTGGTCTACATAGGGAGGCTTGCACTGTCTCAAAATAATAAAATAAAAATAACAGGGCTGAAGAGATGGCACTCTGGTTTTTCTTTCTTCCATTTTTCTGTGAAGGTCAGTTGAAGATCTAGTCATCAGGGATCATCTGGACTTGAGAGGAACCTCTGGCTTCTCCAGCCATTCTCTTACCTGTTGTTCCATCTACATGGGGATAAATCAAAGGCCTTGTCTAAGGATGGCTTCTCTTGAAAGCAAGGAGGAGATTCCTCCTACTCCTCTTTGTAGATTGCACACTGGTTAGAATTGGAGTCTCATTTCCATGGCCTCCCTGAACAAGAGAACAAAGTGATACTCCTCATTTACAGGACATCTCAAGAGGTGCCCTGGGACCTAGTTGACCTTGGAGGAAAGGAGATAAAATGTTCTTCCTTTTAATCCCTCTGCCCACATCAGTATAGGACTCCAAGTATAGTTATTGAGTATTCAGAGGGTTAGTTACCCAGGCCGGTACTCTGAATTACTGTGCGATGTTTTTTATAAAGTTTGAGCAAAAACCAAACATTTTCCATTAGTTTATTTGGCTCTTAAGCTCGTTGCTGTTCTAGAGGATCTGAGCTCAGTTCCCAGCTGCTGGGAAACATTATTTTAAGGGGTGTTACTTTTGTTTATACTGAATTTGTTTAATTTTGTGAGGCTGTGTTACTTAGCCTGTCTAAAACACCTGATGGTCTAATAAAGATCTGAACGGCCAATAGCGAGGCAAGAGAAAGGACAGGTGGGGCTGGCAGGCAGAGAGAATAGATAGGAGGAGAAATCTTGGAGAAAGGGAGAAGAGATGGAGGAATGAAAAGAAGTAGCAGACAGTTACAAATAACCCTGGACTTTTGAATTATAACCTGTTTTTATGTTTAAAAAAAAGTCTGAGTTGGGGATTTAGCTCAGTGGTAGAGCGCTTGCCTAGCAAGCGCAAGGCCCTGGGTTCGATCCTCAGCTCAAAAAAAAAAAGTCTGTATGATATGCTGGTTTTGTGTGTTTTCTGCCTACCTCCTGTAATAAGAGAAGCATTTTTTAAAATTTATTTTGTTCAGTGATAGGCTTCTCAAATATATAGAACAGTGCTTTGTACAAGGTTGGCACTTGTATTTGTTCAATAAATAAATTAAGACACTTAAAAAAATAATCAAAAGGGACTGGTGGGATGGCTCAGCAGTTAAGAGGTGCTCTTACTGAGGGTGAGAGTTCAGTTCTCAGCACCAGGGGCCTAACACCTGCTGAAACTTCAGGTCCAAGGGACCCAGCACCCTCATGGCAATCCTCCTGTCCCTGCCTCCCAAGTGCTCAGGTTACAAGCATGTGCAACCACACCTGTCTCAGTACACTTAGGACTATTAATGCAATCTTCTTTTATATATATATATATATGAAAACATTTAATTGGGGCTGGCTTACAGTTCCAGAGGTTTAGTCCATTATCATCATGGCAGGGAGCATGGTGTCATGCAGGCAGGTCTGGTGCTGGAGAGGTAGCTGAGAGTTCTGTATTACACATCAGCCATGGCTTCCCCTGTCCTCCCCCCTCCCGCACCCCCTTCCCCCCATCCCCTCCCCTTCATTCCCATCTCCTCCAGGGCCAAGACTCCCCTGGGGAGTCAGCTCAACCTGGTGGGTTCAGTACAGGCAGGTCCTGTCCCCTCCTTCCAGGCTGAGCAAAGTGTCCCTGTGTAAGCAAGCCCAAGGTTCCAAACAGCCAGCTCATGCACTAAGGACAGGTCCTGGTCCAACTGCCTGGGTGTCTCCCAAGCAGTTCAAGCTATTCAGTTGTCTCACTTATCCAGAGGGCCTGATCCAGCTGGGGGCTCCACAGCCTTTGGTTCATAATTCATGTGCTTCCATTCATTTGGCTATTTGTCCCTGTGCTTTTTCCAATCTTGGGCTCAACAATTCACACTCTTACAGTCCCTCCTCTTTCTCGACAATTGGACACCTGGAGCTCCACCTGGGCCTGGCTGAGGATCTCTGCATCCACTTCCATCAGTTATTGAATGAGAGTTCCAGCTCAACTGTTAGGGTGTTTGGCCATCTGATCACCAGACTAGGTCAGATCAGGCTTCCTCTTGACCATTGCCAGTAGTCTATTGTGGATGTATCATTGTGGATTTCTGGGGACCTCTCTAGCACTTTGCCTATTCCTGTTCTCATGTGGTCTTCATTTATTGTGGTCTGTTATTCCTTGTTCTCCCTTTCTGTTCTTGATCCAGCTGGGATCTCCTGCTCCCCTAAGCTTTCTTTCCTTCAAACCTTGCCCTTCATTACTCCCACTGTCGTCCAGGTTGCTCATGTAGATCTCATCCATTTCTCTGTCACTGGGTGATCCTTGGGTCTTTCCTAGGGTCCCGTTTTCTAGGTAGCCTCCCTGGAGTTGTGTAGCAGTCTAGTCATCTTTGTTTTACATCTAGTATCCTCCTATGAGTGAGTACATACCATGTTTGTCCTTCTGAGTCTGGGTTACCTCACTCAGGATGATTTTTTTCTAGATCCATCCATTTGCCTGCAAACCTCATGATGTCATTGTTTTTCTCTGCTGAGTATATGTACCATTGTGTATATGTACCATATTTTCTTTATCCATTCTTCAGTTGAAGGGCATCTAGGTTGTTTCCAGGTTCTGGCTATTACAAACAATGCTGATATGAACATAGCTGAGCAAATGCCCTTGTGGTATGATTGAGCATTCCTTGGGTATATGCCCAAGAGTGCTACAGCTGGGTCTTGGGGGAGATGGATTCCCAATTTTCTAAGGAAGTGCCATATTGATTTCCAAAGTGGCTGTACAAGCTTGCATTCCCACAAGCAGTGGAGGAGAGTTCCCCTTGCTCCACATCCTCTCCAGCATAAGCTGTCTTCTGTGTTTTTGATCTTAGCCACTCTGACAGGTGTAAGGTGGTATCTCAGAGTCGTTTTGATTTGCATTTCCTGGATAATTAGGGATGTTGAGCAATTCCTTAAATGTCTTTCAACCATTTGAACTTCCTCTGTTGAGAATTCTCTGTTTAGTTCTATAGCCCATTTCTTAATTGGACTGACTGTTGGGCATTTTGATGTCTAATTTCTTGAGTTCTTTATATATTCTGGATATCAGCCCTCTGTCAGATGTGGGGTTAGTGAAGACCTTTTCCCATTCTGTAGGCTGTCGCTTTGTCTTGTTGGCCGTGTCCTTTGCTCTACAAAAGCTTCTCAGTTTCAACAGGTCTTATTGATTGATTGTTTCTCTCAGTGTCTGTGCTACTGGTGTTATATTTAGAAAGTGATCTCCGGTGCCAATGCGTTCAAGAGTACTTCCTACTTTCTCTTCTATCAGGTTCAGAGTAACTGGATTTATGTTGAGGTCTTTGATCCACTTGGACTTAAGTTTTGTGCATGGTGACTGATATGGATCTATTTGCAGCCTTCTACACATTGACATCCAGTTATGCCAGCACCATTTGTTGAAGATGCTTTCTTTTTTCCATTGTACATTTTTGGCTTCTTTGTCAAAAATTATATGTTCATAGGTGTGCGGGTTAATGTCAGGGTCTTCAATTCGATTCCATTGGTCCACATGTCGGTTTTTATGCCAGTACCAAGCTGTTTTTATTACGGTAGCTCTATAGTAGAGCTTGAGGTCAGGGATCGTGATGCCTCCAGAGGTTGTTTTATTGTACAGGATTCTTTTGGCTATCCTGGATTTTTTGTTTTTCCATATGAAGTTGAGTATTATTCTTTCCAGATCTGTGAAGAATTGTGTTGGTAATTTGATGGGGATTGCGTTGAATCTGTAGATTGCTTTTGGCAAGATCTCAAAAAAAAAAAATCAGTAGCCCTCCTATATACAGTAGACAAATAGGCTGAGAAGGAAATCAGAGATACATCACCCTTTACAATAGCCACAAATGATATAAAATACCTTGGGGTTACTCTAACTAAGCAAGTGAAGGAGCTATATGACAAGAACTTTAAGTCCCTGAAAAAAGAAATTGAAGATGTCAGAAAATGGAAAGATCTCCCATGCTCATGGATAGGCAGGATTAACATGGTAAAAATGGCAATCTTACCAAAAGCAATCTCTTAATGCAATCTTCTTAACTCAAAATTTCTATTGCTTCATGGTCACTGTTGGTTGGTAAATTATGTGCTTCCGAAATTTGTGCAAGTCATCTAAATTATCAAAATTTTTTTTGTTTTTTGTTTCTTTTTTTAAAGATTTATTTGTTTGTTTATTATGAACACAGTATTCTGCCTGCATGTGTCCCTGCAGGCCAGAAGAGGGCACCAGATCTCATTACAAGTGGTTGTGAGCCACCATGTGGGTGCTGGGAATTGAACTCAAGACCTCTGGAAGAACAGTCAGTGCTCTTAACCACTGAGCCATCTCTCCAGTCCCTTGTTTTGTTTTTCAAGACAGGGTTTCTCTGTAGCTTTGGAGCCTGTGCTGGAACTCACTTTGTAGACCAGGCTGGCCTTGAACTCACAGAGATCCACCTGCCTCTGCCTCCAGAGTGCTGGGATTACAGGCATGCGCCACCACCACCTGGCTAAATGATCAAATTTGTTGGCAGACACTTGTCTGTAATACTCTCCTATAATCCTTGTGGTGTGGGGAGGGGTTAAAACAGGGCCTCAGGCGGAGGTGGTGGTGCACGCCTTTAATCCCAGCATTCGGGAGGCAGAGCCAGGCGGATCTCTGTGAGTTCAAGGTCAGCCTGGTCTCCAAAGCAAGTTCCAAGAAAGGCGCAAAGCTACACAAAGAAACCCTGTCTTTAAAAAACCAAAAAAAAAAAAAAAAAAAAAAAAAAAAAAAAACCCAGAGCCTCCCATCATAGCCCAGGCTAGCCTGAAACTTGAGATACAGCTCAGAGCAGCGTCAAACCTTCAGCAACTCTGCCTCAGCCTTCATTCAGTATGGCGGGGATGTAGGCATGAGCTGCTAGGCCTGGCTTTCTTATAATCTTTTTAATTTCAGTAAAATAGGTAGTAATGTCCTCACTTTAGTTCCTGATTTAAGTCGTTCAAATGTTTTCTCCCTCTCTCCCGGGTCATGTAGATAACAATGTGTTGATTTTCTTCAACTGTTTAAAGAGCAAACTTTTGGGTTCGCTGACTTTTATCTATTGTTTCCTGCCTTTCACTTCCTTCCTCATACTACTTGTGGGTATAATCTTTCTTGGGTGTTTTATGTTTTGTTTTGTTTTTGAGAGGGCCTTGAATCACTGCAGAATCACTCTGGTTAGAACCTGCTCGGCTGTGCTGAAGGACGTCGCGAGAGTGGGCATCCTTTCTTCTTCCTTCTTTGAGGAATTATAATTTTTAAATAAAAAAGGAAGCATTAAACTTAAAGAAGATAATAATAAAATTGTCTACAGGAGGGTTGGGGATTTAGCTCAGTGGTAGAGTGCTCACCTAGCAAGTGCAAGGTCCTGGGTTCGATCCTCAGCTCAAAAAAAAAATGTGTGTAAGAAATGGAAACCATGGCATACACACCTGCAATGCTCGACACAGAAGAGGCACAGGAGCATCACTCACTCCAGCCAGGGCACAGAAGGGGCGCGGGAGCATCACTCCAGCCAGGGCACAGAAGGGACGCGGGAGCATCACTCCAGCCAGGGCACAGAAGGGGCGCGGGAGCATCACTCCAGCCAGAGCACAGAAGGGACACGGGAGCATCACTCACTCCAGCCAGGGCACAGATGGGACGCGGGAGCATCACTCACTCCAGCCAGGGCACAGAAGGGACGCGGGAGCATCACTCCAGCCAGGGCACAGAAGGGACGCGGGAGCATCACTCCAGCCAGGGCACAGAAGGGGCACGGGAGCATCACTCCAGCCAGGGCACAGAAGGGGCGCGGGAGCATCACTCCAGCCAGGGCACAGAAGGGGCGCGGGAGCATCACTCACTCCAGCCAGGGCACAGAAGGGACACGGGAGCATCACTCACTCCAGCCAGGGCACAGAAGGGGCGCGGGAGCATCACTCACTCCAGCCAGGGCACAGAAGGGGCGCGGGAGCATCACTCACTCCAGCCAGGGCACAGAAGGGGCGCGGGAGCATCACTCACTCCAGCCAGAGCACAGAAGGGGCGCGGGAGCATCACTCCAGCCAGGGCACAGAAGGGGCGCGGGAGCATCACTCACTCCAGCCAGAGCACAGAAGGGGCGCGGGAGCATCACTCACTCCAGCCAGGGCACAGAAGGGGCGCGGGAGCATCACTCACTCCAGCCAGGGCACAGAAGGGGCACGGGAGCATCACTCCAGCCAGGGCACAGAAGGGGCACGGGAGCATCACTCCAGCCAGGGCACAGAAGGGGCGCGGGAGCATCACTCACTCCAGCCAGGGCAAGGCCATCTTGGATTACAGATTACACCTTGTCTCCAAAGATGACCACAGCAAGGATGGAATAAAAGAAGAGGAGGTGGAGGAGGAGGTGGAGGAGAGGAAGGAGAGGGAAAGATGGAAGAGAGGAGAAAATAAATGATAAGGATGCTGATGGGAGGAGACAGAGTCCCTCTGTGCAGCCCTGGCTGTCCTAGAATTTGATGTGTAGACCAGGCTATTCAAACTTGCAGAGATCCTCCTGCCTCTGACTCCCAAGTGCTGGATTAAAGGTGTGCGCCACCTCCACTCAGCCCTTTCTACTTTCATGTCTCCCTTCCTTCCTCCCTCCTTCCTTCCTTTTTCCTTCCTTCCTCCCTCCCTCCCTCTCTTCCTTCCTTCCTCCTTCCTTCCTTCCTTCTTTCCTCCCTCCTCCCTCCCTCCCTCCCTTCCTCCCTCCTTCCTTCCCTCCTTCTTCCCTCCCTCCCTCCCTCCCTTCCTCCCTCCTTCCTTCCCTCCTTCCCTCCCTCCCTCCCTCCCTTCCTCCCTCCTTCCTCCCTCCTTCCCTCCCTCCCTCCCTCCTCCCTCCTCCTCCCTTCTTCCCTCCTTCCCTCCCTCCCTCCCTCCCTTCCTCCCTCCCTCCTTCCCTCCTCCCTCGCTCCCTCCCTCCCTTCCTCCCTCCTTCCTTCCTTCCTTCCTCCTTCCTTCCTTGCTTCGCTTTTTTCTCTTTTATTTCCTTTTCTTGAGACAGGATCTCACCAGGTAGCCCTGGCTGTCCCAGAGCTCACTATGCAGACCAGACTAGCTATGAATTCACAGAAATCCACCCACATATGCCTCCGAAACACTGGGGTTAAGGAGGTACAGCACCATGCCGATTTTTTTTTTTCTTTTGTGACCAACTGAGTTTAAGGTTGTTTTCATGAGTGTGAACAGGAAATTTACCATGTTTGTGTATTTGTTTGATTTTTATACTGGGTCTCATGTAGTCCAGGCTGGCCTCAAACTCCTGGTCCTCCTGATCTCCCAGGTGCTGGGATTATAGATGTGTGCTGCCATGCATGGTTTATGTAGTACCCGGGATCAAACCCAGGGCCTGCCACATGCTAAGCAAGCACTCTACCAACTGAACTGCCAGCTCTGTTTTTTTTTGTGTGGGGTTTTGTTTGTTGGTTTGTTTGAAATGGAGTCTCATTCTATAGCCTCCATGTTTGGCCTAGAACTTTCTAAGCTGACCAGCCTGGACTTGAACTTATCATCATGATCCTCTTGCCTCTGACCCCTGAGTGCTGGGGAAAACAGGTGTGTGCCACCAAGCCCAACTTTTATTTATGTTTATATATTAAAATTTTGTTTTGTACCCTGTTAAATTCACTGGTTCTTTCTTTTTGTTGTTTGGCTAAGATTTTATTCATAAAATATTTTAAAATAAACACTGTTCTTTATTTTTGTTGCTAGTTTATGCTATTTTTAAAGTTTTTTTTTTTTCATCATCTTAGAACCTACAATTCAATGACAAAAAATCTGGTAAAAGTGGACATGGCAGCACATGCCTTTAATCCCAGCACTCGGGAAGCAGAAGCAGGAAGATCTCTGTGAGTTCGAGGCCAGCCTGGTCTACAGAGCGAGTTCTAGGACAACCAGGGCTACACAGAGAAACCCTGTCTTGAAAAAACAAAGAAACAAAAAGGTAAGAATTTTTTTTAACATATATTGTATGGTATGTGTTTGCATGCATGCCCATGTCAGGACACAGATGTGGAAGTCAGAAGACACTGTGTGGAAAGGAATGTGTTCTCTCCTTTCATCGTGGGAGCCTCAGGGATTGAACTCAGGTTGTCAGGCTTGGTGACAAGTGTCCTTTACATTCTGAGCCATCTCAGTGGACCAGATTCTCTTTTTTGATAGATTTAAAGAGAAACTATTTAAATGGTATTGTAGTGGCATTCCTGCTGAGCTCCTGGCCTGGCTCCAGAGAGCAGCACCTCGCCCTAATCCTTCCTTTGTTTAACCACACCTTTGTTTCATTTCCCTTATCACCTCTGTGAATCTTGTCTGAGAGTCAAGGATCAGAGAGTCCCCCAAGGGTCAAAGGCCTATGCAAAACTTGGTCCAGGAAACCCAGAAAACCGAGGTACCTGATAGATCAAGTAATTTGTACCTGGCATTTGGTCTCTGGGAGCTCCTTTTGGTTTGCTTTGAAGGTACGGAAATTAATTATCTAAACTGTGAAAAAGAGTAAATAATGTGCCCTAGGTGAAGGGAAGAGTGCTTCAGTCCTTCGAGGCTGGGCCCCCTGCAGCCATGATAGACTAAATTCATTCCTAAGATGCCTCTGTGTCTTCTTTCCATGGACCCGCGTGAACCCACACAATCGTGTAGCTACATGGTATACCCTTCTTATAAAGGGAGACCATAGGATCCTAGGGATTCTCTAAGGATTGGAGTCTAGGGATTGGAGGTATCATGGGACTCTTCGGTACACTTGTTTCTTTCCATTTGGGCTGTGAATCCATGGAGACTTACTCCCTAGTTTATTCTGTAATTGTTCTCACTTGTTAAGGGCCACTTCTGGGAGCAGAGAGCAGTAAAAATTAATAGAGATAGGACCCTGGATGCTGTCCTCTGGTCTGCCAGAAGTGAGGGACATATCAGAGAAAAAAATTTATGCCATAATGATAATTTAGAACTTGTAATATTTTTGTTTACTTTGTTTAAAATTCTATTTATTTATTTATTTATTTATTTATGGAGCTGAGGATCGAACCCAGGGCCTTGAGCTTGCTAGGCAAGCGTTCTACCACTGAGCTAAATCCCCAACCTGTTTTTATTTTTAAGACAGAGTTTTGTTATGTAGCATAGGCTAGCCTTGAACTCATAATCCTCCTGCCTCAGCCTCTCTAGTGCTGAGATGACAGGCGTGCATCCTCACACCTGGCTGTGCCAGATTTAGAAATCACTGATGTCTATCCTTCCTCTAATTTGGGAACTAGTGTTAAGCCTGAATCCAAGAAGAAGCCCAGTTCTTCGTCTGGTTAGACTCAGTGTCTCAGTTAGGGTTTCTATTGCTGTGAAGAGACACCATGACCACGGCAACTCTTATAAAGAAAACATTTAACTGGGGTGGCTGGCATTCAGAGGTTCAGTCCATTATCATCATGGTGGGACGTGGCGGCGTGCAGTCGGAGGTGGGGCTGGAGAAGGAGCTGAGAGTCCTACAAATTGCAGGCGACAGGAAATGGACTGAGACACTGGGCGGAGTCCTGAGCATAGGAAACCTCAAAGCTGGTCTCCTCAGTGACTCTTCCTCTAACATCCACTCAATAGAGCCACGGCTCCTAATTGTGCTCCTCCCGATGAGATTATGGGGGCCAATGACATTCACACTACCTCACTCAGTGAGACAGTGCTGAGCCGATGAACACGTCTTATCTGTGTCTCATGTTGAAATCAGGAAAAGTGAAAAATAAAAGTTGCTTTGAGTGAGCTGATGTCAGTCTGTCCATGTATGTGTAGTACAGTTTAGAGTTTCCCTACCAGGATTGCCAGCCTTCTTCCTTAACCTTCTCGAAAAGATACTGAGAGCCTTTCTCATTTCATCTACAGATCTAGGGCAAAAGCTTAGGACAAGGCGATATGGTAGGATGGACAGGTAACAGAAGAGAAAACACAGTTTGTCAGTATGGGACAAAGGTGAGGAGGACAGAGTCTGCTCCAGGAAGAATTGGTAAATATTTGTAAGTACCAGATCCTTCACTTTTGTAAGCCATACATAGCTTTCTGGCTTCCTAATGATGTGATAGGGAGAAGGTGGGATTAAAACAACATTCACTCAGATCGTGAAGACACCAAAGGAAATGAGATGTTTTATACTACCTGCTTCTTTTAGCTTCCCCTCCAAACTAGTGAAATCTCGCATAACTTGTTTTTCTCTCAATATGTATTTTTTTTTTCTAGACAAGTTTTCTCTCTGTAGCCCTGGCTGTCCTGGAACTTGCTCTATAGATCAGGCTGGCCTTGAACTCAGAGATCAGCCTGCCTCTGCTTCCTGAGTGAAAAGGCTGGAGAGATAGGTCATTAATTAAGAACACTTTTGCTGCTATGCAGAAGACTAAGATTTAGTTCCCAGAACACACATGGCAGCCTATAAATATCTGTAACTCCACTTCTAGGGAATCCAACATCCTCTTCTAGCCTCCTGGAGCACTTAAGTACATACCAGAAAAATGCTCATACACGTAAAATAAAAATACACAAATCAGGTTGGGGATTTAGCTCAGTGGTAGAGTGCTCACCTAGCAAGCGCAAGGCCCTGAGTTCAATCCTCAGCTCAAAAAAAAAAAAAAAAAAAAACCACAAATCTGGGCCTGGCAGTAGTGGCACACGGCTTTAACCACAACACTCGGGAGGCAGAGGCAGGCGGATCTCTGTGAGTTTGAGGCCAGCCTGGACTACAGAGGGAGTTCCAGGACAGGCACCAAAGCTACACAGAGAAACCCTGTCTTGAAAAAAAACCAACCCCCCCCCCCCCACACACACAAATACACAAATCTTTACAAAAAATAAAAAGAATAAGGTGAAGATGGGCCAGTGGAATTGAGGTCTCCAAAGGCCACCTGGTGACTAACAATACAGCCCAGCAGTCTGTACTTGGCCATCCTTACCATAGCCTCTGTCTCCAAGCCTACCTGCATATACTCTGCCCTTGTCCTGCATTAAGTCCAGGTGACCTTCCTGGAGGATAAGATCGATGTCCTCATTAAAACAGCTGGTTTCGCTGTTGAAACTTTCTGTCCCTGCTTATTTGCAAAAGCCCTGGCCAATGTCAACACCAGGAGCCTCATCTGCACCTTAGGGACTGATGGACATGTTCTAGCTGTCAGTCCTGGCTCCTCCACAGCAGCCGCTCCAAATACCTCTTCTCTCTACGGGACAGAGAATTGGGTAGAACAGGAGGAGCTACCAAACCTACCCAAGTGGTCTCACTTCTCCATGACTGGACTGAACGGTAATCTGGGTCTCCCATAAGTGGGTGGGCACAAAACAGTGAGGTTCCTGTGACCTAGAAATGACAGAAACCAAGGAGAAATTGCATTGCATTTCCCCATATCCTACCATGTTACTAAAAAAACAGAAGATGCCAGGTGGTGGTGGTGCACACCTGTAATCCCAGCACTCTGGAGGCAGAGGCAGGTGGATCTCTGTGAGTTCGAGGCCAGCCTGGTCTACAGAGTGAGATCCAGGAAAGGCGCAAAGCTACAGAGAAACCCTGTGTTGAAAAACCAAAAAAAAAAAAAAAAAAAAAAGGCTGGAGGTAGGTGGTGGATAAGGGGGTCCCTTGAATCTTGGGCTCCTTTAAGACTTTAACCTTCAGCAAAATGGTTTGCATGATTTGGGGTTCTCCCTTTTCCAGGGTACTCTGCTCCAGACATGCATTGCCTCAGACTCAGCGTGATGCCAATCCAGCTGTGTGCTGTCTTCTGCTGTGTCCTGTGGAGGTCGTGTCCTGTGGATGCCATTTCATACAGAGAACCAACAAGTCCCCCTGCGATGCTCCTGCCTACAGCGTTGGGATACCAGTTGCCCTCTTCAGACCCCTTGTCCTGCCAGATCCTGCTCCCAAAGTACCTCCCTGGCTTCGCTCACATGCCCCCTCTCCCTAAGTTCCTGGTAGGCCTGGCTCTGAGGAATGCTCTGGAGGAAGCTGGCTGCCAGGCTGATGCCTGGGCTCTGCAGCTTCAACTTTACCGACTGGGAGGTGTGGAGGCCACACAGGCCCTCATCCACCACCTTCAAGAGCTCCACAAAAGTGGACACTCGGACTGGCAAGTGTCAGTGGATGCTCTGTCCTCTGCTCTGCAGCTCTTAGCCTGGGAGCAGCGGGGTCTGAAGAGGGTCCAACGCTCGTTTTCTGATGTGGACTGTGAGAATGAACAGGAGCAGAGTGTTCACGATTTGGTCCAGCTGCTGCCAGGAGTTGGGACCTACTACAATCTAGGCACAGCTTTCTATTATGCCACTCAGAGTTGCTCTGACAAAGCCAAGGAGCGAGGACAAGATGGGGCCATAGATCTGGGTTATGACCTTCTGATGGCCATGGTGGGTCTGTCAGGGGGGCCAGCTGGTGTGGTGATCAGCGCTGCTCTGAAGCCAGCAATGAAGGCTGGGGTTCAGCAGCTGATCCGATATTATTTTGATGAGAAACGGTGAACATCCCCTAAGCCAGAGACCAGGAAGGACGGGACCTCAGATGGCAGGGACTCAGAAGAAACAACCACGGCCACTTTGGTGTCAGAAGTTGGAAGTACACCTTCCTACGGTGGGCAAACCTTAGTCAGAAACTATGGTGCCTTGGCATACAAGAGTTAGTAACAGAGCAACAAATAAATGGAAAATTTTGGCAAGAGAAGTGCAGATGGATGGGGTGGGTGAGTGGGTGGGTGGTTTTGGGGTATTGTCATCACTTGCCAGTTATTTCTTCCTTGAAACTCGGTTTTTACATTTCTAATGAGGGAATAGTGAGTGAACAAGTGGTTATAGACATTAAAAACTGATAGCATGACCCGACAGTATTTATCATTATATCCTCAAACATACTTACCTCGGCTCTTCCCTCCCTATCCTAAAGTGTTGAGATGCAAGTCCCACCCCCTTCTTTGGAGTCCTTGGTGCCTCTACACACTCTAGTTTCGTTTCCTTTCCCTAAGAGTGCAGGTTCGGGAAAGTCAGCTGCTTGAGTTCTTGGGTATGACATTAACTGGGCTCCGCCCCTCTGGGGAACCGGGGCAGGCGCTAAGGCGAGCCTCTCGGCCAGTCCCTGCAGCCGGCCGCGACGTTTCGAGCCGCTGGCCCAGCCCAGCGGAGGGCGGGGTTACGGTTCCGCCAATGGGAGTGCCACGCGGGGGGAGGGCGTGGCCGAGCCTCCTGCCGACTGGGGAGCCCGGAACCGCGGGTCTCCAGCGCTCGGTGGTCCGTTCGGCCGCTCACGGGCTGAGTCCGCCGAAGTCGGGGGCGGGGTGGGCTCTGGAGCGGCTTGGAGGATTGCAAGTTTCCGCGGGAGCCCCTGGGAGGAGCGGCCCTGGACGCTCAGAAGGTACAGGCCCCGAGAGGGTGTGCAGAGCAGGGAGGAGGAGGAGTCCGGTCCCGGGAAGGAAGGGCTCCTGCGCCTCCGTGATGCCCCTGAAGATAAGGCTGCTGCTCGCTGGCCGAAGCTGATGCTCTGGTGTGTGCAGGATGTTACACCCCCGCTTAGCTCTGCTCCTCAACCCTGGCGACTTCCTTGCAGAACTCCTCGCAGCCCCCTGAAGCCTGGCGTGTAGCATTTGTTCCTGGCCGTAAGGCAAAGCTCCTAACCTCTGCTCTGCGTATCTCTCTATCCGTTTGTTTATTATTTTAACTTGTAAGCATATTTTTGTCTGTGTACCACATGCTTGCAATGCTTGTATTGGTCAGAAGAGGACGTCAGATCTGGGGCTGGAGTGGTGGTCGTGAGCCGCCATGGGGGTGCTGGGGTTCGAACCCAGGGTCCTCTGGAAGAGCAGCCAAGGATCTTAACCGCTGAGCCATCATTTTTCCAGCCCCTTCACATGATTTTTGATTCTTGCCAAAGTAAATAAATAAAAACAGGCATCCGTAACTGTTATGTATATATATATATACATAAATAATATACATGTATTTTTTATATGTAAACTATAAAGTCCTAGAAGGTGAAACTGCTTAAGGTTACACACAAAGTCTAATTTACTTCAGAAGACCTTATTTAGTGTAAAATTGGCGTTTGAGAGTGTGAAGCTAGAGGAAACACTTGGTGGCAGCTCCTGTAACCACGGTACAGTCCACTTAGAAGACTTTTTTGTTTGTTTCGAGGCAGGGTTTCTCCGTGTAGCCCTGCCTGTCCTGGAACTGGCTATGTAGATGAGCCTGGGCCTCTGCCTCCGGAGACAAGCCGTGCACCACCACACCCAGCAACTTCTTTTTTTCTTGTTTTAGTTTCTTATTCAAATCTCAGAGTTTACATTGATACTAACCCTTTAATTACTGAAAAACTGGGATCTTGTCCTTACAATGAAGTTTTTGTTTCTTTAAAATCATACAGGCCAGGCGGTGGTGGCTCATGCCTTTAATCCCAGCACTCAGGAGGCAGAGGCAGGCGGATCTTTGTGAGTTCGAGGCCAGCCTGGGCTACAGAGTGAATTCCAGGACAGCCAGGGCTGTTACACAGATAAACCCTGTCTTGAAAAACAGACCAAACCAAAAAGCAATGCAGTATATAGCCTTAAAGAGTCAGATATTCAAATGAAGATGTAGCTCAGCTAGAGCCGTCACAGAGCGCAGAGAAGTCCTGCATTTGATCTCCAGCAATGGCTGATCAAGGATTATTAAAAGGCTGAAATGAAAAATTGGCTCCTGGGGGTGGAGAGATGGCTCAGCGGTTAAGGGAGCTTGGTGCTCTTGCAGAGGACTGGGTTTCAGTTCTCAGCACCGAACTGGGAGATTCACAGCATCCTGAAACTCAAACTCCAAGGAATTTGAAAGCCTGTTCTGGTCCACAGCCCTGCTCCACTCTGTCTCAGCTCTCACACACACCCCAAAATAAATAATTTTGGTTTGTTTGTGTTTTGTGAAAAATTGGGCTGGGTAGTGGTGGCGCACGCCTTTAATCCCAGCACTTGGGAGGCAGAGACAGGTGGATCTCATTGAGGTCAAGGCCAGCCTGGTCTACAAAGGGGTTCCAGGACAGCCAGGGCTACACAGAGAAACCCTGCTGAAGAAAAGAGAGAGAGAGACAGAAAGAAAGAAAAATTAGATTTCCCACCTAATCTCTTCCCTTCCCTATTCTGCTTTCAGGGGAAGAGAGCCAGCTTATGGACCCTAGATGTTTTTGTTTGCTCTGTAGTAGAATCTCGTCACTTTGAAGAACACGAGTGTGCTTGTTTCTCCTGATCTTTTAGGCTCCCGGTGCAATAATAATAATGGTTTTTTATATTATTTTTCTTCTCTCATACAATATATCCCAACTGCAGCCTCCCTTCCCCCCACCCCTCCCACCCTCCTGCGACCCCTCTTCCCCAGCTCCACTGCTCCTCTGTTTCCATTCAGAAAAGAGCAGGCCTCCCAGCACACCGAACACCGTATAACAAGATGCAATAAGACTAACCACCAACCCTCATATCAAGGCTGCATGAGGCAACCTAGTAGAGACAACCCAGTAGGAGGCAAAGGATCCCAAGAGCAGGCAAAAGAGTCTCAGAGACACCCCCTGCTCCCATTGTTCGGAGTCCCACAAAAACGCCACGCTAAACAACCACAGCATGTGTGCAGAGGTCCTAGCACAGACCCATGCAGGCTCCATGGTTGCCTCTTCAGGCTTGTGAGCCCGATGACTCCCAGCTTAGTTGATTCTATGGGCCTGTTCTCCTGGTGTCCTTGGTCCCTCTGGCTCCTACAGTCCTTCCTCCCCCTCCTCTTGAGGGTTCCTGAGCTCTGCCTAAAAAAAAAAAAAAATCAGTGAAAGGATTCCTAATGATACCCTGCTTGTCATCATACCTCACTTGTCATCAGAGAGCCCTCCCTGGGCTGCTGATGGGAGCAGATGAATAACTTGTAATTCCCATAATAGATAAGAGAGGGCAGTGAGAAGGAAAAACGTGTGGGGAACACACATGGCGCTGCCTGCTTTGTGTCAGGGGAAAACAGGCTTGTTTGTTTTTAAGATTTATTTATTTATTATGTACACAGTGTTCTGCCTGCATGTATGGCTGCAGGCCAGAAGAGGGCGCCAGATCTCATTACAGATGGTTGTGAGCCACCATGTGGTTGCTGGGACTTGAACTCAGGACCTCTGGAAGAGCAGCCAGTGCTCTTAACCTCCGAGCCATCTCTCTGGCCACGTAGTGTATGTGAAATTTCTGGGTCTTTACAAATCCAGTAATTCACCTGAAGGCCAGGGATTGACAGAAGTCATAAATATGCTCCAGTCTTAGAGACTGAATCTCTTTGACACTTCAGACACCTTAACTGGAGGTCCTTGCCTAGCTGGTGGGCAGTGGGTGAGGTGTGTCTTCTTACCTGCCCCTAAAGACAGCTCCAGGACCAGCAAAAATCACGACTCCTCAGACCAATATTCGTCTTTATTGTTGATGCTTCCTTCCAGCATAAATACTCACACAGACCAGTGTGAATTAACTGGAGGAGCTAGGTGGCGTCAGACAGTGGAAATAGTTTGTTAGGTTGTACAATGTGTACATAGACAATGCTTACACTATTCCACTGTTCATTCGCTTTTTTTTTTTTTTTTTTTTTTTTTTTTTTGAGTCAGGGTCTCCTGTAGTCCAGCCTGATCTGTGTAGCTGAGCCTGCCCCCAACTTCCCAGTGCTGGTATTACAGGCTGTGCCACCACCACCCCGACATCATTCTGAAAGTTACCATTTGAACAAGAAGTACTACATACTGCAACTATGAAATAGTATCCCCTGGAAAAACTGTAGCAAACTGTAATAAGAGTTAGTTTTGTTTTTTTCTAAGATTTATTAATTATGTATACATGTGTCTGCCTGCATGTGTCCCTACAGGCCAGAAGAGGGCACCAGATCTCATTACAGATGGTTGTGAGCCACCATGTGGTTGCTGGGAATTGAACTCAGGACCTCTGGAAGAGCAGTCCATGTTCTTAACCACTGAGTTATCTCTCCAGCCCAAGAATTACTTTTTTTTTTTTTTAGCTGAGGATCAAACCCTGGGCCTTGTGCTTGCTAGGCAAGCGCTCTACCACTGAGCTAAATCCCCAACCCCAAGAATTGCTTTTTATTAAAAAAATTTTTTTTTAAGATTTATTTATCTGCATGTTTCCCCATCATGATCCTGATGCACTTGCTCATAGAATCCCTCTTCTCTCTCTTTGACTGACTCCTGGTGTTTGGTTGTGGATCTCTGCATCTGCTTCCGCCAGTCACTGGAGAAAAGCTCTGTGATGACAGGGTATTCACCAGTCTGATCTCTGGAGCAAGCCAGTTCAGTTCAGGCACCCTCTCCACTATTGCTAGTAGCCCAGGCTGGGGTCATCCTTGAGGACTCCTGGTAACTTACCTAGCACTGGGTTTCTCTCGATCCCCTCTGGTGCATGAGTAGGCTTTTGGGAGCCCACTGTCTGTGATGGGACACCTGCAGCCTTGAGGCAGGGGGAAGGGCTTGGACCAGCCTCTACTGGATGTGCCTCCCCATGGGAGGCCTTGCCTTCTTTTGGGTAGGAGTAAGGGGTGGGTTGAGAGGGGGAAGCTGGGGGGTGGGAGGAGGGAAGAGGGGGATCTTTGGTGTATAAAATGAATGAAAATTTTTTCTTAATAATAAAAAATTTTTTTAAAAGATTTATTTATATACAATGTTATGTCTACATGCCAGAAGAGGGCACCAGATCTCATTACAGATGGTTGTGAGCCACTATGTGGTTGCTGGGGATTGAACCCAGGTCCATCTGGAAGAGCAGTCAGTGCTCTTCACCTCTGAGCCATCTCTCCAGCCCCAAGAACTACCTTTAAAGAGAAAGGACAGAGATCAAGATTGAGAGTAGGAGCAATGTAAACTAATACTTTATAGATCTTTTTTATTTGTTTGTTTTTTGTTTTTTGAGACAGGGTTTCTCTCTGTAGCTTTGGAGCCTGTCCTGGAACTCACTCTGTAGACCAGGCTGGCCTTGAACTCACAGAGATCTGCATGTCTCTGCCTCCCAAGTGTTGGGATTAAAAGTGTGTACCACCACTGCCTGGCTATTTTCTGTATCTTTTAAAAATTATTTTATGTGTATGAGTTTTGCCTACATGGAATGAAGACACACCACTTACATGCCTGATGACTAGAAGAGAGCATCAGGACCCCTGGGACTGGAGTAAATGGTTGTGCATCACCATGTAGGTCCTAGGAATCAAAAACTGGTTCTCTAGAAGAGCAGCAAGTACTCTTAAACACTGAGCCAACTTTCCAGCCCCTTTTCTATATCTTTTAATTATATAATTGAAACATTTTAACAATATAACAAAAATCACGTAGCAGATTTGGTGGCCTAAATCCCAGCACTTAGGAGCCTGAGACTGGATTGTTGTGATTTCCAGGCCACCTGGGTTACTGAGTTAGACCTTGGATTTGTTTTCAGAGACAGGGTTTCTCTGTGTAACAGCTCTGGCCATCCTGAACTCACTCTGTAGACCAGGCTGGCATCAAACTCACAGAGATCCACCTGCTTCTGCCTCCCGAGTGCTGGAATTAAAGGCATGTGCCCCCACTGCCTGCCTGTTTGTTTTTTATAAACCAAAAATAAATTCATAAATCATCATGGGACTATGGATGATTTGGTTCAGTAAAATGTCCATTTGAGAACTGACATCCTTTCCATTCAGAGTCCAAATGGCGCAGTGGGAGATGCTGCAGAATCTTGACAGCCCGTTCCTGGACCAGTTACACCAGCTCTACTCTCAGAGCATCCTGCCGATGGATGTTCGGCAACACTTGGCCGTCTGGATTGAAGGCCAGAACTGGTGAGGGCTTGGGGAGTTCAGATGGTTTCTTCTGAGCCCACAGGCTGCTAGAGATGTCCTGTGGGTGATCTCACAGAGCAGCGACGTGACAGAGATCCTAATCCTTGTCTCGCCTGGTCCTCAGGAGGGAAGTTGTGCTGGGCAATGACCATTCCACGGCCAACATGCTGTACTTCACCATCTTGGACCAGCTGAACCAGTGGGACCACTACAGCTCAGACCCCGATTGCTTTCTATTACAGCATAACTTGCGAAAATTCAGCCGGGATATCCAGGTACTTGGCAGACTTGGGCTAGTAAGTGGGACTGGCCTTTGAGTAAAGGGTCAGGGTTGGGGTACAGAATTGTTCCTAAAGATACAAAGGGAGGTGCTGACCTGGAGGAAGGAGCACAGAGGCTGAACTTGGGGTATCTACCGACAGAGGTAGATACAGAGTCTAGATATACGTAGGAGATGGCCAGGGACTTTGAGGGAGGGAAAATTCTGGGGAGACTGAGAGCAAGGTCTGGATCAGCAGGTCATTGAGGTAGTTTAATGGACCGATCCTCCTCTTTTTCCCCACTTAGACCTTTTCCAATGGCCCTACCAAGTTGGCGGAGATGATCTTTAACCTTCTCCTGGAAGAGAAAAGAATTCTGAATCAGGCTCAAAGGACGCAGGAGGTGAGGACAACGTGGTGGTGATGTAGAATGCTCCTGGGATAGAAAGACACCATGGCAAGGACTCAGGGAACTTGTGTCTGGCCAGGATCTCCCCACATCCTGCAGGGTAATTTCAGGTCATGACTTTAGGGATGAAAAGTCAGAGTTCATCCTGGGAGGTAGGGGGTGCACGCCTTTAATCCCAGCACTCGGGAGGCAGAGGTAGGAGGATCTCTGAGTTTGAGGCCAGCCTGGTCTACAGAGTGAGTTCCAGGTCAGCCAGGGCTACACAGAGACACTGTCTCAGGAGGAGAAAAGGAAAGTCAAGAGTTCAAACGTGTTCAGAATCTCTTATTTCAGGTACAAGCCAGGCCAGCTCCTGAAGCAGCAGTGGAAAGCCAGCAGTGTGAGATTGAATCCCGAATCCTGGATTTAAGGGCTCTGGTTGAGGTTGGTGGATATGGCAAGTGCCTGGATAGAGAGGATTGCAGTTTTTCTGTCCCCTAGGAAGCAGCCTTATTGGGGTCCCATCTCCTCTGCAGATATTTGTGAGATCCATCAAGCAACTGAAAGACCTGCACGATGTCTTCAGCTTCAGATACATGATTTTCACTCAGAGTAGGTCCGCTCAGAGCGGGAGGGAGGCAGAGGCCATCTTGGGGACCTAGTGTAGACGGGGACGGAAGCTGAATACTTCAGCGAGCAGTAGTCACCTTCAGCAGTATGTCAGCATCCATTGTCCTGTCAATGTACACGACAGTGGTGCCAGGGTATGTTGTAGAGGGTGGACCGGAGATGTAGCTGAGGAACAGCTGGTAAATGATGGAGGGCTTAGGGAGCAAATTGCCTCAGCAGGTTGAATGGGCTTCTGGTCCCTTTAGAATGTGCCCATGGGACCCTAGGCGCCTGTACTTTGCCTGGTTCTCCCTTCCTCTCCCTCCACCCATCACTCCCTGTTTCTGATTGAGACCGGGAAAGAGCAGAGGAATCCGTGAGCTGACTCTTGGTTTTGCCTTTCAGAGAAGACATCGTCTTTGGATTCCCATCAGAACCAGCAGCAGCAGCTTGTACAGACAACGGCTAACCAACTGGACAGAATGAGAAAGGTGAAGAGGAGGGTACAGAGAGGGCAGCAGGGGACGGACTGGGGGCAGGGTCTGGGGGCGCTCTGGCCACTTAGCTGGTTGATGAGGGTGGTGGTGAGAGGTACTTAGCACTAGCATTTTCTCTTGGCTAGGAGGTGCTGGATACCTCCAAAGCCCTCGTAGGCCGATTAACCACCCTGGTCGACCTGTTGCTGCCGAAACTGGATGAGTGGAGGGTGCAGCAGCAGAGGTCCTGCATCGGAGCCCCAGCACCGGAGCTGCAGCTGGAACAGCTGGAACGGTGGTAAGAGGACAAGATACTCCATCCTCGTGCGCACACCAGACCTAGTCCCAGGCAGGCCTTGAACTCACTTTATAGCTGTAGGTGAACTTCTGATCTTGCCCCTGCCTCCTTAGTAATGGAATTTCCAGTGTGTGCCCCTTATGCCCAGGTCATACAGTGCTAGGGATCAAACCTAGGGTTTTGTGTCTTTTCTACCAAATGAGCTATATCATTAACCCCTTGTATGTATGTATGTTTGTATTTTTGAGACAGGATCACATTATATAGCGCAGGCTGGCCTTGAACTCTTGACCCTCCCGCTTCAGCTGTGAGTGTGGGCACACAAGGGTGCAGCGGTTCACCTGGCTCCAGGTTCTTTTTTTTTTTTTTTTTTTTTTTTTAGCTCAAGTCAGTTTCCAGCTCTCCATGTCATCAAAGAGAGGACACTCAGAACCTCAGGGGGGCTCCCTAAAACTTACAGATCCCCTCTCCCCACACTCTGTCACCCAGGTTGACGGACGGAGCAAGACTCTTGTTCCACCTTCGGCAGCTGCTGCAACAGCTGAAGGAAATGAGTCACAGTCTTCACTATGAAGGTGACATGTCTAGGCAAGGAGTGGACCTGCAGAATGCCCAAGTCACAGAGTTGCTACAACGCCTGCTCCAAAGGTCGGGCGGCCTGGGCGGGGTCTGTGGTGGGAGAAACAAAGAAGAAACACAGGGGATATGGTTGATACAGACACTGAGCTGTAACTGCCTCTCCACGCCTCTTTCCTTAGGTCCTTTGTGGTGGAAACCCAGCCCTGCATGCCCCAAACTCCCCACCGACCCCTCATCCTAAAGACCGGGAGCAAGTTCACCGTCCGACCAAGGTTGCATTTTTATTTTTTCCTGGTTTTTCGAGACAGGGTTTCTCTGTGTAGTTTTTGTGCCTGTCCTGGATCTCACTCTGTAGACCAGGCTGGCCTCGAACTCACAGAGATCTGCCTGGCTCTGCCTCCCGAGTGCTGGGATTAAAGGCGTGCGCTACCAGCGCCCGGCAAGGTTGCATTTTCCAACTCCTACCTCTTTTCCCCCCATACTCTGCCATGTGCCTTTTCTGACTGCAGATCTTTTTTCTCTGATGGAAACTTCTTCTTTCCCCTCCGGTTCACTTTCCTATTCTCATCCCCCACCCCCTTTTCTCTACACATCTGGGCTTATCAAGAATTGGTGAGCCAGGTGTGATCTCTGTGAGTTCAAGGCCAGCCTGGTCTACAGCAATAGTTCCGGGACAGTTGGCTACACAGAGAAACCCTGCCTCAAAAACAAAGCAACAACAGCAGCAGCAGCAGTGATTGACCACTGTCTCCATCTCCTGTTCCCCCAGGCTGCTGGTGAGACTCCAGGAGGGCAATGAATCATTCAAAGCAGAAGTCTTCATTGACAGGTGCGTTGAGACAGCCGAAGGAGGTCACTAAGATGGCTCATGGGAATAGGCTGGTGCCAGTCGTACTGGAGGCACAGCTGGACCTCAGGCTGCCTTTTGTAAACACACCTCCCTCAAGCCAGGTGTGGTGGTGCGCCCCTTTAATCCCAGCACTCTGGAGGTAGAGGATCTCTGTGAGTTCTAGGCCAACTTGGTCTACAGAGCTAGTTCACAGAGAAACCCTGTCTCTAAACCCCCCCCCCAAAAAAAGAAAGACCAAACAAACAAAAAACTAAACAACAACAACAAAAGATCCCCACTCCCTCTCACTGATCACAAGCTAGGTGCCATGCATATCTCAGGCTTATTTCATTGTACTAACAGCTCCACCAGGTAGGTATTACCAGTGGGTCAGGCCATGTGGCTAGTGAGCTCTAGGGTCTGCCTGACCACCAAGACCAAATTCCTAATGGCTTTCACCTCCCGAATGCAGGCCTGGTAGGAAGGGCTGCTTCTGGGCCATCTCCCCTCCCCCACTTCCCCCACAGAACCACTGATTTTTTTTTCTTCTTCTTCTTCCTTTTCAGGAATTCAGAGTTACCAGGGTAGGTGCCTGATATGACATGTACACTGCACACATGACCTGCACAACCACACTTGGCAACCCTGGTGGGAGTCCAGCAGAGAAGGGGATTCGGGACCTGGACAGTAGAAGGGGGAGTCTGGAATGAAGTGGAATTTCTGTTTTCCTGCTAAGTTATATGTTTTATTTTAATTTTTCCATATTTTACTCACAGAGAGAGAGAGAGAGAGAGAGAGAGAGAGAGAGTGTGTGTGTGTGTGTGTGTGTGTGTGTGTACACGATCAAGAGAGAGAAATACGGAAATATGTGGGGGTCAGAGGGTAACTAGCAGCAGTCTGTTCTTTCTTTCCACCGTGTGGGTCCTGGGGATCAAACTCAAGTCAGCAGGCTCGGCAGCAAGCCCCTCTGCATGCTGAGCCATCTCACTGGCCCTTTCCCGCTGATTCTTTTTTTTTTTTTTTTTTTTATGTATACAGCATGTATTCCTGCAGGCCAGAAGAGGGCGCCAGATCTCATTACAGATGGTTGTGAGCCACCATGTGGGTGCTGGGAATTGAACTCAGGACCTCTGGAAGAGCAGCCAGTGCTCTTAACCTCTGAGCTGTCTCTCCAGCCCCCTTTCCTGCTGATTCTTTAACTCTGAGCAAGGCGTGGTGGAACACACCTGAAATTTCAGTCCTTAGGAGCCTGGGGCGAGAGGATCGCTGAAAATACAAGGCTAGCCTGGGCTACATAGTGAAACCTGAGAGAGACAGAGACAGAGACAGAGACAGAGACAGACAGACACTAACCTTGCTCTCTGCCTCCATTTTTCTTTTCCTTGGAACAGCTTCCGGAAGTTCAACATTCTGACCTCAAACCACAAAACCTTGACGCCTGAGGAGGGCCAGAGGCAAGGCTTGATTTGGGACTTTGGCTTCTTGGTAAGGAGGGTTGATAGACTTGGCAGCTAACCCGAAGGAACAGGGGTTGGTGCATTTCCAGGTCTTGGCCTCTGGGTCCCCTCCTTGGCATTGTGTTTCTCCTCCAATTCACAGACGCTGGTGGAGCAACGCTCTGTGGGTGCAGGAAAAGGCAACAGTAAGGTAGGGCCGGAGACTCACCCGAACAGGGAGCTGAGGCCTATGACTCACCACAGGGACCTCTCTGATCACTGTGACCCTCCAGGGGCCGCTGGCCGTGACAGAGGAGTTGCACATCATCAACTTCGTGGTGCAGTACGTGTATCAGGGTCTGAAGATGGAGCTGAAGGTGAGTGAGAGCAGATTCAGAAGAAGGCACTGGAGGGCACGGACAGACGGACGTACGTACGGAAGTGTCCTGGAGCAGGATGTCACCCAGGTGCCGAAACAGATGTCAGCCACCACCGTGACTCCTGTTTTTTTCCCCAGACGGACACACTCCCCGTGGTGATCATTTCTAACATGAACCAGCTCTCCATTGCCTGGGCCTCAGTTCTCTGGTTCAACATGCTCAGCTCAAACCCCCAGGTAGGAGCATGAGGTGAATGGGTGAGGAGCAGAGAGAGGAGTGGAGGCGTGGTGGGAAGGGCTGCCTCTGAGCCGTCTCACCTCCCTCTCCCCCCATCCCACCCCCGCAGAACCCCCAGTTCTTCTGCCAACCTCCTAAAGCCCCCTGGAGCTTGCTGGGGCCTGTTCTTAGTTGGCAGTTCTCCTCGTATATTGGCCGAGGCCTCAATTCTGAGCAGCTGGGCATGCTGAGGAACAAGCTATTTGGTACAGTTTTCTCTTCTGTCAGCCTTTCCCTACCTAGCTTGCCTCTACCCTGTGTCCTACCCCAGGCCAGGGCCCTGTGGCCTCTTCAATCTATGACTCTGGCCCACAGGAAAGAATTGCAAGATGGAGGAAGCGTTGTTGTCCTGGGTAGACTTCTATAAGGTAACACCCCTACAGCCTGTGTCCCTCCAAACACCGGCCCTGCCACCACCCTTCCCTGCACGAAAGGCAGCCCCACATTTCTTCCTGCCTTTCCATGCCTCCTTCAGCGAGAGAGCCCCCCTGGCAAGATCCCTTTCTGGACGTGGCTGGACAAAATTCTGGAGCTGGTACATGACCACCTGAAGGATCTCTGGAATGATGGGTAAGGCCTTTCTCAGCCTCCCTGTCCGGTGTTTTCTCCCACTGGGCTCAGAAGTGGACTTTGTGCGCCCCCCTGTGGCCCAGGGGAGAGACCAAATGTGGCCCACATTTGTCAAGTGTCTGCTGTGTTGCCGAGCCCGCTGGGTGCCCTCGTGAATTTGTTCATATAGTCCTTAAAACCACACTGGGTGGTGAAGAGTTCCACCTGCAGTCCCATGAGGACACCCAGTCTCAGAGAAATTAGGAACTTGCTCAGTGGACAGTTGAGAATAGACCTAGGCCTGGGCAACTGCCCATCATCACCTGGCCTTTCTTACTTTTTACACACACACACACACACACACACACACACACACACACACACACAGAGAGAGAGAGAGAGAGAGAGAGAGAGAGAGAGAGAGAGAGAGAGAGAGAAGAGACAGACAGACAGACAGAGAGGGTTTCTTTATTATGTAGCTATGGTTGGCTGTACTGTACTATGTAGACCACATTGGCCTTGAACTCACGGATCTACCTGTCTCTGCCTCTCGATAGCTGATAGCTGGGATTAAAGACATTCGCCACTATGCCCACCTCTGTTTATATATATATATATATATATATATATATATATATATATATATATATATATATATATTTTTTTTTTTTTTTTCCGTATATCTTCTCTTTCCATCCTTGTGCTGGGTGTTTAGGTTTTTTTATTTATTAAAATTTTTTCCATTTTACATACCAACCCCAGTTCCCCCTCCCTCCCCTTCTCCCACCTCCTCACCTCCCTCCCACTCTGCCCCCATCCACTCCTCAGAGTGGGTAAGGCCTCCCCTGGTAGTCAACAAAGTCTGGCATACCAAGTTGAAGGAGAGCCTAGCCCCTCCCCATTGTATCAAGGCTGAGCAAGGTATCCCACCACAGGGAATGGGCTCCAAAAAGTCAGTTCATGCACCTGGGATGAGTCCTGGTCCTGCTGCCAGGGACCCCACAAACAGATCAAGCCACACAACTGTCACCCACATTCACCGGGCCTAGTTTGGTCCCATGCAGGTTCCGAGCTGTCAGTCCAGAGTCAGTGAGCTCCAACTATCACCGGTTAGCTCTCTCTGTGGGTTTCCCCATCATGATCTTGACCCCCTCTTCTTCTTTTTTTTTTTTTTTTTTTTAGCTCTGTTATATTTTTATGTATTTTGTGTGCGCGCGCGTGTGTGTGTGTGTGTGTGTGTGTGTGTGTGTGTGTGTGTGTGTGTGGTCAGAGGACAGCTTGCAGGAGTGGGTTCTCTCCTATCACCATGAACTAGAGATTGGACTCTGGTGGTCAGGCTTGGTGGCAGGTGCCTTTAGCTGCTGAGCCCTCTGGTCATCCATCACTTTGGGCTTTTCATCAGTGCATCCTCTCTGAATCCTCACACCTCTTCAAACCTTGGGGGTAGGAGCATTGTCTCTAAAGTTATGTGATTTGATCACGATGAAAAAGCTTATGAGTGACAGGAACCGGGCCATATCCCAGTTCCCACTTCCGTGCATGTGGGACAGGGACCTTGGGGTCTTACAGTAGCTTCGTCTGCTCCAGGCACATCATGGGCTTTGTGAGCCGGAGCCAGGAACGCCGTCTGCTGAAGAAGATGGTCTCGGGCACCTTTCTCCTGCGCTTCAGTGAAAGTTCTGAAGGAGGCATTACTTGCTCTTGGGTGGAACACCAGGATGATGGTCAGCCCCTCTCCCAGCCCACCCCCGGGCTGTTCCTCAGTCTCTGTTTTCTGCCAGGCACCCCACCCCCCCATCCCTTCTGACCCTCTGCCTACCCTTGGATTCTGGGGCTCTTCCTGGATCCTGTAGTAGCTTTGGGGTTGGGCAGCTAGGGCGGGGGACTCTGGGGCTGGGCTCACCTCTCAAGCCCTGTTGTCACACATCTGTTCTTCAGATAAAGTGCTCATCTGCTCCGTGCAGCCCTACACCAAGGAAGTGCTACAGAGACTCCCGCTGACAGAGATCATCCACCACTACCAGGTTCTTGCTGAAGAGAACATCCCTGAGAATCCGCTACGATTCCTCTACCCCAGAATCCCTCGGGATGAAGCTTTTGGATGCTACTACCAGGAAAAAGGTCGGGATCATTGACAGACAGCCTTCCTAGAATGAAAGGATTCTCCGATACTGTTCAATCCGGTTCCCTCCTTTCACACACGGGACACGTGTGTCCATGGTGCATGCTCGTTAGTAGGGAGGTACACTTGTCAGAGACCAGCCTGCACTGGGGGAACTTTGACCTGTATGTTCAATACATTGATCTCTCCCACCTGCTGTCTGTCCCCACAGTTAATTTTGAAGAACAGAGGAAATACTTGAAACAAAGGTTCATTGTGGTCTCTAACAGGTGAGATACAAACCCTTCACTCAATAGCGCCTCCAGCCACCTCATTCCCTCCCCGCCCTCTCCCTGCTGACCCCAACTCAGCAACTTCTCTCCTCTCTCCCGCTGCCACCTTCTCTGCTGTCTCCATATGAGCTCCCTGATAGCCATGACCATAACCACTCAAGTAGTTGGGACCCTTCCTAATGCCAAGCATAGTACCGGATTTTCTAAAAACTTTTTTGTTGTTTACCCCTTGTGAGGACCCGCTGGAGTAGGTAATAACAGTGGTGATCATATTACAAGTATGTTATCACTGGGTACTGGCAAAATGTGTTGTTGAATCTTCGCATTTGGCCTGTGAGGTACAACTGGTATCAGCTAAAGAAACTGTGCCTCCAGCCAGGCGGTGGTGGCACGCCTTTAATCCCAGCACTCGGGAGGCAGAGCCAGGAGGATCTCTGTGAGTTCGAGGCCAGCCTGGTCTATAGAGTGAGTTCCAGGACAGGCACCAAAATTACACAGAGAAACCCTGTCTTGAAAAACCAAAAAAAAAAAAACCAAAAAAAAAAAAAAAGAAAGAAAGGAAGAAAAGAAAAAGAAACTGTGTTTCTGTATGATGGGTAGCATGCGAGAGTACATGGCTACTGAATGATCCAGGTCTGTCCAACCATTCATTCATTTGCTGATTGATCAATGAGTTTACTGGCTTGTTTGCTGTTTGCTGTTGTTCTGTGTGAGACAGAATCCTGCTGGCCTGGAACTCGATATGTAGACCAGGCTGGCCTTGAACTCACAGAGATCCTCCTGCCTCTGCCTCTCAGGTGCTGGAATTAAAGGCGTGAGCTACTGTGCCTGGCTTTTTTTCCCCTTCAATTTATAGCTTTCATATAATATTTGTATGTATTTATGGGGTAGAGTGTGATCATTTGATACATGCCTACATTATATTAACCAACTTGTGATAATTAGCATTTGGGTTTTTTTAATTTTTAAATTTTTATTTGATGTGCATAGGTGTCTGGCCTGCATGTATGTCTGTGTACCATTTTTGTGCCTGGTGCCTGTGGAGGCCAGAAGAGAGTGTTTGTTGGATACTGGGCACTGGGATTACAGTGATTGGGAGCAGCCATGTGGTGCTGGGAATCAAACCTGGAACCTCTGCAAGAGCAGTCATACTGATCATAACTGCTGAACCATCTTTCTAGCCCCACCCCTTTGTTTGAGGCGAGGCCTCAGGTAGTTGAGGCTGCTCTTGAACTCCTGGTCTTCCTGCCTCTGCCTCCCAAGTGCTGGGATTCTATCCCATTTCTATTTTGCTTCTTTTGTGTGTTTGTTTGGTCGTTTCTGAAACAGGATCACACTCTGTTGCCCAGGCTTGTCGGAAGCTCATTATGAAGTCCATACTGGCCTTGAACATGGGACACTCTTCCCGCCCTGGCCTCCTGAGTGCTGGGATTTTTATAGGTGGAAGCCTGGCATTTTGGATTCTTTCAATTAGCTATTCTAACTGTGAGATGATATCCCACCGTGGATTTGATTTGTATTTTCCTGGTGCCTAAACACTTTTTTTTTCCCATATACTTTGCTATTTGTATATCTTCTTTTGAGAAGTGTCTATGCAGATAGATCTTCAGCCCAAGCCAGGTGTGGTGATATGTGCCTCTAATCTCAGCACACAGGAGATTGAGGCCAGTCTGGATTACATAAGGAGACCCTGTCTTAAAGGGAAAAAACAGACCTTCGGCCCATTTGTGAGATTATTTGCTCTTTAAAGATATGTTCATTTTCACTTACATGTGTGAGTGTTGTACCTACATGCCTGTGCACTAGATATATTCAGTGCTCTGAAGAGGCCTGAAGAGGGCTGGAGAGATGGCTCAGCGGTTAAGAGCACTGCCTGCTCTTCCAAAGTTCCTAAGTTCAGCTCCCAGCAACCACATGGTGGCTCACAACCATTTGTAGTGGGATCTGGTGCCCTCTTCTGGCATAAAGTTGTACAAGCAGATAAAGCACTCATAAACATAAATAAACATCTTTAAAAAAAAAAAAAAAAAAAGAGCCCTGAAGAGGGGCTCGTCAGATGCCCTGGAACTGAAGGTAGAGATGTGAGCCTCCATGCAGTTGCTGGGAACTGAACACCAGTTCTCTGCAGGAGCAAGTGCTCTTAACCACTGAGCCATCTTTCCAGCCGCTTATTTGCTTTTTTTGCTGTTGAGTTTTTTAGTTCTTTACAGCCCCTGCATATTAATCCCTTCTTGAGTGAATAGTTAATAAGTATGATTTCCCACTCCGTAAGCTGTTAACTCTGCTGACTGTTGCTTTGGCTGTGAATATTCTTAGTCTGATTTAATTGCATTTAGTCTGGTTTTGCTTTTATTTTATGTGCTTTCGGGCCTGTGTTATTGTCTATACCAGTGTTCTGAGGCTTTTCTTTTCCTTCTAAGATTTTTTTTTAATTATACGTATGTGTCTGTGGGGTGTGTGTGTGTGTGTGTGTGTGTGTATGTGTGTGTATGTGTGTGTGTGTATGTGTACTTGTACAGAAGAGGCTTTCTTATCCCCAGGATCTGGAGTTAGAGGCAGTTGTGAGTTGTCCAATTCAAGTGCTGGGAATTGAACTCAGGTCCTCTGCAAGAGCAGTACTCTGTCTTAACCACTGAGCCATCTCTCCAGTCCCGAGGTTTTTTCTTTTATATGAGTTATAATTTCAAGTTTTATGCTTAGGTCTTGATGATCTGTTTTGTGTTGATTTATTTTGAGACAGATTTTCACCATACAGACTTGGCTTGCCTGGAACTCACTGTGTAGACCAGTCTGGTCTTAAATGCACAAAGATCTGCCTGCTCTTGCTTCCTATGTGCTGAAATGAAAAGTGTGCACCACCATGCCCTGCTTAAGATTTATTCTTTTTAATTCTGTATATGTGTGCATGTGGGTATATACACATGAGTGTAGGTGCCTGTGGAGGCCAGAGTCCTCCACTCGGAGAGGACTGAAGTTCTGGAGCTAGAGCCATGGGTAGTGGTGAACACTGTACATGCGTCCTGGGAAATGAACTTGGGTCTTCTGCACTCAGTCACTTTGTACTCTGTTACTTAGTAGTGTTCACTCTTGACTGCCAAGCCCTTTCTCAAGCCCCCCTGTGTTGATTTTTAGATTGTATTTATTTTTATATGTGTGTGTATGTGTGCACATGTGCATGCATGCCACAACACATGTACAGAGGTCAGTGGACAGTTTCCAAGAGTTGGCTCCCTCTTTCCACCACATGGGTCATGGGATGGGACTCAAGTTGTTAGGTTTGATAGCAGATACCATTACCTTCGGAGCCATTTGCCTGGCTCCATGGTTTTTGTATTGGTGAAAGATACAAATCTAGATCAGTCTTCCGCAAGTGGACATCCGGTTTACTGAAGAGGCTGTGCTTTCTCTCACGATATGTTTTTGTTGCCTTTGTCAAAAATAGTTGGCTGTAGATTCATGGGGTTTATTTCTGGGTCTATATTCTGTTTCATTAGCTTAGATGTCTGGCTTTATGTTGGTACTGTGCTGTTTTGATTACTATATCTTAGGGGTTTTTCGTTTTGTTTTGTTTTGGTTTTGGTTTTTTTGTTTTGTTTTGTTTTGTTTTTGTTTTTGTTTTTCAAGACAGGGTTTCTCTGTAGCTTTGGAGCCTGTCCTGGACTAGCTCTGTAGACCAGGCTGGCCTCGAGCTCACAGAGATCCACCTGCCTCTGCCTCCCGAGTGCTGGGATTACAGGCGTGCGCCACACCGCCCAGCCTTACTATTATTTTATTATGTTAGCTGTTGTTGAATCAGGGTCTCATGCACCTCAGATACACTATGTGGCTGTAGCTGGCTTTGAACCCCTGATTCTCCTGCCTTTCCCTCCCAAGCCTGGAATTACAGGCATAGATCACCCCACCCAGCCTCCAGCTTTGTTGTTCTATAATTAGGGTTCTTTCGAGAGTACATATAAAGTTCGTTTCTTCTATTTCTGGGAAGAGCACCATTTGGTTGAGATTGCATTAAATTTGTAAATTGTTTTGAATGATATCCAGAATTCTGCTTTTAACCATCCTGTTGCCTCTCAAGAATTTTTAAATCTCGTTCCCATTTAAGTGATCGTCTGAGGGGCTAGAGAGATGGGCCAGCAGTCCAGAACAGTTGGCTGCTCAGACCCGGCAGCCACATGGTGGTTTATAAATCATTCATCATTCCAGTTCCAGGGGATCTGATGTTCTCTTCTGGCCCCCTCACATACCAGGCATGCATGTGGTACACACAGGCAAAATGCTTGCACACAAAAAATAAAAATGAATTTTGAAAAAGTTGTAGGGGTTGGGGATTTAGCTCAGTGGTAGAGTGCTTGCCCAGCAAGCACAAGGCGCTGGATTCGATCCTCAATTCCAAAAAAAAAAGGAAAGAAAAGAAAAGAAAAATTGTAAATGATAATAATCTAAGGTTCGCCCAACTCATAACTGAGAGGATTCAAACTCTAACAGACCTGATTTCAAGGCCAGATGTGGCGGCACATGCCTTTGATTCCCGCACTGGGGAAGTGGAGGGCAGAAGAAGCAGAAGTAGTTCCAGTCTAGCCTTGGCTATGTAGAGATTTGAGAGCCAGCCTGGGCTACATGAGACCCTGTCTCAAGAAAAGAACAATAACAAAAATCCTAAAATCTTGATTATAAAACCCAAGGTCTCTAGACCTTCCCCCCACCTCCCATGCAGGGGTCTCCCTATGTAGACGAGTCTCAAACTCAAAGATCTGCCCACCTCCACCTCCTGAGTGCTGGGATTAATGGTGCACACACCTGGCTCCCTGCCACCTTCTTAGACTGGAAACCCAGCCCCAGCTCCCTCTGCCATTCTCAATTTATTTCACTCACTGAGTCTTGTCCCATTGTCTGTCCTCGTATACCTAGACATGTGGACGAGCTGCAGCAGCCTCTGGAGCTTAAACAGAAGCCGGAACTGGAGTCATTAGAGCTAAATGCGGAGCTCATGTCACCGATGGAGCTAGAACAGGCCCTGGAGTTGCAGGCGCTGCTGAACACAAGGCTGGATCTGGGGACAGAGCTGGAACAAAGCCCCACACTCTGTGTGGACCCACAGACAATGCTGGAACCAGACCTGAGACCTGTGTCGCAGCTCTTGCCGGACTCAGGGTTACCTGATGACCTGCAGCAGTTGAACATGGTGGACATGGAAAGTAAGTGACGAGACTTGACTGGGGGAGACGGGAACACCTTAGCTACCTCTCTCTGACCCGTTACCAGCAGCTGAGCTCCAAGTTCCTCCTTCATTTCCTGGTGATTCCTTAGGTTAGGAAACGCAGGTGTCTTCCGTGTCCCACCCTCTTCTCCCATTTCCCAAGAGCCCCTTCAGCCCCAGATTGTGCCCTTCCTGCTAGAGCTGGGAGCTTCTAACTTGGATCAGGACCTGACATTTTTCCTCTGTGTGGTCTAGTCTTCAGAGAAAGCGTAAATATTGATGATATCATGCCCCGTGATGACCCGCTGTTGGCTGGCCAGAACATCATAGACGAAGCCTGCATATCCCGCCAAAGCCATTTTGATGTGGATGGACCCCTGATTCCTTCTGATGACTAGGAGCCATGTTCCCATTTGGTCCCTCTGACCTCCCACACCAGGACATTGCTTCCAACAGTGGAGAATGAGGCCTTCTAGCTGGGTTAGCCATGAACTTGGGAGTAATAGGTAAAAGTATAAGATGGCTTTGAAGGAGCAGACGCTGGCCATGGTCTTACTTGAACCTTGAGGCTGCCTGCCGAGCTGGAGGCCTTGATGGCAAGCCAGGACATTTGGGAGATTATTGGAGGGCCCAAGGCAGGGATGTTTTTCCAGTATGGAAGGATTTTAATGGTTTGATGATCGGTAAGGCTAAATTGGTGTGAACCATCATTGGGCCTTTGTGGAGAGCACAGAGATGGGTGGGGTCTTGCTCTTCCTCCCCTTTTGCTATCCTGGGTCTTGCCAAACCCAGAGTCTGACCCGTGGTAGGCAACCATGATGGCGCTGAGCCATACCCCAAGTCCTCCAGTCCTCACTTCTGACCCAACCTGACCCTTTCCTCTTCTCCTCCCTTCGCTCCTGACTCCAGTTCTAAATCCCCCATTTTCCTGTAGAGGCCGAGAGCTGTCTGTGAAACGCTATCCTGAGGAAGGGCATGGCACGTGGGATTCCTCTTAGCTGTCTCCTGCCCTGTTCAGTTCCTCCCCTACAAAATAACCCTATTCCTCATACAAAGATGTGAAGCTTTGCTATTTCAGGGAGCCTCATCGCTGCTTCCCCAGTTCTGGAGAGAATCACTCCTGGTCTGGGCGGTAAGGTTTCTGAGCATCGGGAATTGACTGTTACAGTCCTCGGTAGAACTGAGTATCTGGAGACAAGTGCTGCATCTGAGCTGTCTGACTAATACGTTGTCGCTGCTGCTTTTGTTAGCGTGAAAGCAAAGCTTCTGTCCTTTAGGCGTGACCTGGGCCAGGACCTCAGGGCCTTGAAGGTTTATCAGAGGCCTCTGGACATCCTTCAGCCTTAGCCATTGCCAGGGAACCTGGGGGCAGCTGCCGCTAGCGACTCTGACCTGAGTGGTCAGTGAACACAGGGGAACATACTGTGACCATTTCCTTCCTGGTGTGTTGGAAGAGTCCTCTTCAGGAAGGGGTTAATAACAGTGGGGAGAGGGGACAGCAGTTGCCACGTCCAGCCATGAAGGTGGCATGAGCAAACCAAACGCCAAGGAGCTAGATAAGGAAGGTACACAGAGAGGAGCAGAGGAAGCTCAGGAGAGAGAAAGGCCCCCCAGCCAACAGATGGAAGTTAAGAAATCCAGCAAAAGGCAGGTAGGTGGTGGTGGTGCGCACCTTTAATCCCAGCACTCAGGAGGCAGAGGCTGGCAGATTTCTGTTAGCTCAAAGCCAGCCTGGTCTACAGAGTGAGTTCTAGTACAATCAGGGATATACAGGAAAACCCTGTCTCAGAAGGAAAAAAAGAAGAAGAAAAGAAAGAAAAATGGCAAAACCAGGCAGGGTGATATATGCCTTTAATCCCAGCACTCAAGTGGGAGATGGATCTTTCTGAGTTTTGAGCCAGCCAGGGTGACATAGTGGGACCGAGAGAGAGAGAGAGAGAGAGAGAGAGAGAGAGAGAGAGGGAGAGGGAGGAGAGGGAGAGAGAGAGAGAGGGAGAGAGGGAGAGAGAGAGAGAGAGAGAGGGAGAGAGAGAGAGAGAGAGAGCGCTTTGTGCCTGAGATGAGGGTAACACGTCATTCCATCCCTTTGTAAGTACCTATGTCCTGCTGTACCATCGTTCACCATTGTTATGTATAGCTAGAATGAACTATTGTCTCAGAGTCTTTTGTATATCATAATAAACTTTTGTTAAATAAACAACAACAGCATAAGTGTCTCTACTTCAAACACATGCTTTTCTGTCTCTGAAAGCTAATTCCTTAGGGCCAGCAAGGCCAGCAATGTATAGACATTAGGTCATCAATCTGTAGCCTCTCTCATGCCTACGATGGTGCATTCCCCTTGTCACATTCCTTCTCTCCCCTGGTTGGTGTGGCCATCTTCGTCCCACAGACATACAGCTTCCATTATTACTCAGTTAGTTAGTGGCAAAGTCAAGGCGTAAACCTGGACCTGGCCAGGCCTGGTGACCCATGCCTATAATCCCGGCATTTGGGAGGTAGAGGCAGGATCAGGAGTCCAAGGCTCAGCCTAGGGTCCATGTCGAGTTCCAGGATAGTCTCAGATTCATGAGTCCATGACTCTAAAATAAAAAATAAACCTGAATCTGACTGCAGCCCATGTGCACCTTTCTTAATTTTTTGTTTTGTAGCAGCAAGGTCCCTGTGGAGACTTTGATGGCCTGGAACTTGTATAGAATAGGCTAGCCTAAAGTTCACAGTGACTTTTCTCTCTTCGCCCTCCAGAACTGGAATTACAGTTACATACCACCACAGTCAGACTCTTTGGTTGGTGGGCAGGTGGGTGGGGTTTTCTTAGACAGGATTTCATGATATAGTCCAAGCTGACATCAAACTCATGATCTATCTGCCTCAGTCACCTGAGTGTTGGGTTACATACAGGTGAACCTCACTGACAGGTACCTCCTTTGCTGTCTAGGCCATGGAAATAAAGGAAACAGGCAGGATGTGGTGGCGAACACCTATAGTCTTTAAGAGAACGAGACAGGAAGGTCCCCACCAGTTTGAGGCCAGCCTGGTCTATATATTAAGTTCCAGGCCATCCAGGGTTACTTAGTGAGACCTTATTTAAAAGAAAAAAACACAACTATCTCCCTTCACTTTTTTTTTTCTTTTTCTTTTTGGTTTTTCGAGACAGGGTTTCTATGTAGCTTTGGAGTCTGTCCTGGACTAGCTCTGTAGACCAGGCTGGCCTCGAACTCACAGAGATCCGCCTGCCTCTGCCTCCCGAGTTCTGGGGTTAAAGATGTGCACCAGCGCCAGGTGGCAGTGGCACACGCCTTTAACCCCAGCACTCGGGAGGCAGAGCCAGGCGGATCTCTGTGAGTTCAAGGCCAGCCTGGTCTACAGAGTGAGATCCAGGAAAGGCACAAAGCTACACAGAGAAACCCTGTCTCGAAAAACCACACCTGGCTTCGGTGGTGGCTTCCTCCTCCTCTTGTTCTTTTGTTTTGAAGCTAAAGTTTTTAACTTGGGTACTAGACTCTTCCTTCTGAAGGGCTCTACAGATACCCTTAAGGGAGAATCACATTGCCTTGGGCGTTACCTTTTTTTTTTTTTTTTATTATGTACACAGAAGAGGGGACCAGATCTCATTACAGATGGTTGTGAGTCACCATGTGGGTGCTGGGAATTGAACTCAGGACCTCTGGAAGAGCAGTCAGTGCTCTTAACCTCTGAGCCATCTCTCCAGCCCCCGGGCATTACCTCCTTCTTCCTGAAATGCTCAACCTGCTTAAAATTGAAATTCAAGGCCTGGGCTATAGCTCAGCAGTAGAGCATGTGCCTGGCATACCCAAGGCCTTGGGTTCAATTCCCAACGCTGTGATAAAACTCAGTTCTGACATGATCCTGGGGTGATTTGTGTTCCTGTCTTTGGCCACAAAATCAGAGTGGATCGGGGACATGCTGCCCATAGGCATTGCTGCTCACTTCCTGACCTGAACCATGTGTAGTCTTTGCTTAACCACCAAAAAAGCAATACTGACAGAGAAAACTTGAATGTCTTATACTATACTGGGAAAACTAGACATGGTAGTTAATGTTCATAATGCCAGCACTTGGGAGGCGGAGGAGGGAGAATCGCTCTGAATTTGACATCATTCTGGTCAATATATCAAGGTGTTCCAGGGCTACATAGCAATATCCTGTCTCAAAAAACAAACTCCAAAAATTTGAGCCAGGCATGACAGCTCACAGCACTGAGGTAGGAAAACTGCCATAAGTTCAAAGCCATCCAAGGCTACATAGTGCGACTGTGTGTGTGTGTGTGTGTGTGTGTGTGTGTGTGTGTGTGTGTGTGTTAAGAAAAACATCGACCTCTGGGCTCCATGATGCATATGCACACAAAAGTGAACCTGTGTATTTATACACACATGCATATCACACACACACACATACATCAAAAAGAACAAGCATGTTTGGGCAGTGGAGATGCCCACTATAGGGTCATTCAATGAACTCAACCCAAAGCAATATGTCCATTCAGAGCTCAGGACGCTCTCCAACCTTTGGTCAGGGCCTGTCTGAGATGTCGGAGCAGAAGTGAGTTGCTGTTGTCATTACTTGGTTCTGCTTCTGCCCTCTGTTTCATTCCCCAACTATGCTTAGAAATTAGACTCAGAGAGGCACATAAATAAATCTTTATTGGAAAAAATACATAATTCCTTATAAATATAATAAATAACAATCCTCTAAATTGCTGTTACAAGGATAAATAATACCAAACTCTCCCCTCCCGATTAATAAATATGCAAGTTTGTCACAGGCTAGCATCACAAGTCGGTCCATAATGGTCATTTGTTAGAGCTCAGGGACTAAGCAGACTGGAGTTTCCATTCCACCGTGAGCTGCACATTTCCCCCAGTTACTCAGAAAAGTATAACGTGCCCTTTTTCTTCTTTCTCATGCAGATACTGGCCAAAGCCTGGGCTTTCTCACAATTTCTCTGATGTGCACCCACCCCCATCCCTTCTATCAAACGGCCGCTTGCCAGCTTCCCCGGCAAAGGGCATGACTTGATCCTCTGTCTCCATCTCCTTCCTCTAGAGAGCTACCTAACCTGGGCTGTTTTTTTGTTTGTTTGATTTTTCTCTTTAATAAAATTGTCCTTGCCCTTCAAACAAAACAACAAATAGTACTTACTAATGGACCAGTTAGCTTGTTGGCTTATAGATGCCTGGCTTGATAAATTAATCTTATCATTGCTGAGCTTTGGGAACCTGGGTGCCATACTTAAGTTGATGGCATTAAGGGCTCAGTCAGGGTGGCTGCTCCATGGGCAAAGACCCGGGCAGCTATTGCCAAAAAGGCCTGAAGGCTTCGGAGGATCTTGGAGCGGAGAAGGGGACGCTGCCACTGCTGGCTGGGACTCAGGCTAGGCATCTGTTGACTCTCCCAATGGTGATCCTTTGGCTAAAAGGACACAAGACACAGTCAGAAAGGATTCTATACTAAGCTCTGTCTATACCCAGCTTCTGTCTTGGACGCTGACTAGCCCCATCCTCCAGATCCCTGGTTCATACCTGGAGGAGTTGGCTGAGGCCCAATAGGGAGGTATGAAGCTGGCCCACGGGGCCATCGGGGAGCAGAGAAGGCTCCCCTGTGAAGATGTCTGAGTCCAGCAGCTGCTTATAAAACACCAGGCCTTGGTGGATTCTTTGCAGGCAGAACTAAGGAGAGAAGAAAGCTCATGAGTGCCATTTCCCAGCATCCCGACTTCCTGTCTTCCGCTCTGCTGTTCTTCTTTTTGTAGACAGCATCTCACTAGCTCGGACTGTGGCCTTAAACTTACCACATGTAGCTCAGGCTGGCTCAGGCTGGCTTCAAGCCCACAGCAGGTCTTTACCATCTCAGGCATAGCTGAGTGGTCAATTATGGTGCCCAGCTCACTCCTCACCCCATCTCCTAGATGCACTAACATCATCAGGGTGGTACCTGGCTGTTGTCCTTGAGTCCTTGGGGATCACAACCATCCCCACACTGGATACGGGGGACGTCATTTCTAGTGTCTTCATCTTCTTCTCTTAGGAGATCCTGCAACGCAACGGGGCCAAGGTGGGAAGAGACAACCTAAGTCCTTTTGCATTCCAATGGATCCTTGGTCCATGACTCTCCCAGAAGTCCTAGCCTTCTGTCCTCGCTCATTCCATGATGACCTTCAGCCCTCCAGATTCCACCCAGGGCCACAGCTCACATCAAACCTACACTTAGAAGGCCTGCAAAGGTTTCTGCATGGCTCCAGGAGCTGACACTTACCATATGTCCCACTGGTGGATGTGCACTCCAGGCTAGTGTGCAGAGATTCCGAGAGAGCTGTTGGCATTGAGTCCAGTCAGGGGAGCTGGTCCTAGGCACAGCCAGGCCCTGAGTGGTCCAGGGCAGCAGCCACAGCAATAGTACAGCTCTGCAGTCCAGCATCTTGTTGCCTGCTTCTCAGATCTGGCTGGCGCTGTGACCTGCACCAGGCCCTGTGGACTCCGCACGGACCTCCTCTTGTTCTGACTCTTGTAGTCTGGCTTCTGAGCTGCTTCCTGTTTTCTTCCCTTTGTCTCGCGGACTCTTTTTAAGGTCCCTGCACTGTGAGGCCCGCCCTTTACACTGGTAGGTGACTCAGAGCAGGTGGGGTTCCCTCCCTACATCATCTCCCTCTGCGGAGAGCCCAGGTAAGCCTCCCCAGTTCCAGGGGAAATGCGTGGTGAGGTTGATGTGGCTATTGGCCTAGGATGGGACACATGTGTCACGCTCTCCAGGAACAGAGATGTCTGCAGAAGGGGCGGGGAAGTAATGAACATTTAAATTAACACCATCTCCAGTTCCTCCCTGTGTAATCTGATATTTTTGCCTCCCAAGGCTTTATTCTTACCTCATCCCACTCTGATTTCCTCACTTCCTCTTGCCCGAGGAAAAAACCAAAACAGCGTTCATTCATCTCCAAATCCCATGGTGAGCTCAGTTTGAAATGAAATTTGGTTCCTGTGTGACACCTCCTTCTATGTAAGAACAAGGCCTTTCTTTTCCTCCGTGGGAAATGGTGTCCTTTCCACTGGGTGGTCCTGGTTTTGGAGGCGACAGTAACTATGAATATACTTTGTGATCTGAGATGCTGTGTAAGGGTAAGGTAAGAAATTACTGCTCCACGTCAGCCCTCACTGTGGAAAGGGTACTTTGGGGGTGATAATGCTGGCTAAGATCCGCTTGGTTTTTCATTCCACTCAGCCTAAGGCTGTCATGGGTTCTGTGGGATTTAGGTAATGATTTTTCGGGGTACCAGTATAACCAAGGACTGGAAATCCAACTTAAACATTTCAGCCCCCCTCACGTCCCCACCCCCTGCTCCTACCCCATACATGTAGCTAGAAGTTCTGGGGAGTTGATGGTGACATGACCCTTGCTGCTCCTCCAGACTATTGCATCCATGGGTAAAATCCACTGATGGCTGATTGCATCACCCTCTATGATGCAACCTCCAGGGAAGCAGCTGAGAGAATGAGGTTGGACGTGGGAGGAGAGGGTGGTCTGAAGCTGGGACTGCCCCAACCCCAGTGGAGGGTCCCAGGACAATTTGGACGTCAGAATGAGGCTGTGGATGACCACAGGGAAGGCTCTCAAAGCCTTCCTAAGCTAACTTTTCCTGAGAGACATGTTCTCAATGGGGGTCTCCCTTCCCTTAGGACTTTTTGTTTTTCAAGAAAGGGATTTCTCTGTGTAGCCCTGGCTGTCCTGAAACTCACTCTGTAGACCAGGCTGGCCTCAAACTCAGCTCTGCCTGCCTCTGCCTCCCGGGTGTTGTGATTAAAGGTGTGTGCCACCACTGCCTGAAGTCTATTTTTTTTTTTAAATATAAAATGCTTTATGGATTTCCATGTCATCCTTGCACAGGGGCCATGCTAATCTCTGTATCCTTCCAATTTTAGTAATGTGGTGCTGAAGCAAGTTCCCTTTGGGACTATTTTAAACTGTCCAATGAAACTTCTGGTTCACATATTATTATTAGGATTCTGTGATGGATCTACCTACCTTTAGATGAAACGTTTCCAGCATCTTAGAACTGGCGCAGTTTAGGGGAGAAATGGTTTGTATACATGGGATGGGTAGAAATGGAATAAGGGGACTGAGAGGGGATGCATGGGGGGTCCACTCTGTTTTGTGTTGTGTCTCTTACACTTTTGCTACCTCTGGTCACCGAGAGTCCTAGAAGGTAGGAGATGAAAGATGGAAAGAAAGGTAAGGAAACGGAGGCAGGATAAGAGAAATGGGGTGAGCTGGAGGCACAGGGTGAGCTGGAGGCACGGGTCTCCAACTGTTTCACTTCCTGGAGCTCTAGCCTTTGAGTAGGAAGCAGGGCTGGTGGTGAGACCGTAGGGCTGACTTGCAGCTGGAGCCATTTCCAAGGCTACTGCTGACCTAGAACTTCAAGAAGCCCTTGACGTCAGCTGGCCCTCAACCGTTATGCAAATCACGTTCCGAAGACACTCCTAGACAGGCCTTTCCAGCTGGGTGCTCAGACTCCAAATCCAGTTGAGGTTCCCCCGGGTGGTTAATAACTATGGCTAATAACGATGGTTAACATGTATCCAACTCTCACTTTATGACGTGTACCTGGTCTAAGCACTTTATTTGCATTAAAACCCAAGTCTTGCAACAAATCCTATGTAGTAAGTATTGTATTACATAATATGTATATGATAGACGGGAGACTGAGGTGTGGAGATAAGAAATTTAACAGAGACCACTGAACTAGGAAGTGGCTAGCATTATGGGGACAACAACTTGGCTTCAAATCCTAATATTAAAAATTGTTGGGCTGCTGGGTGTGCACACCTGTGATCCCAGCACTCGAGAGGCAGAGGCAGGCAGATCTCAGTGAGTTCAAGGCCAGCCTGGTCTACAGAGTGAGTTCCAGGACAACCGGAGCTGTTACACAGAGAAACCCTGTCTTGAAAAACAAAATCAAAACAAAATGTTGGGCCGGGGAGATGACTCAGGGGTTAAGAGCACTGGCTGCTCTTCCAGAGGACTGGGGTTCAATTCCCAGCACCCACATGGCAGCTTACAACTGTGACTCCGGTTCCAGAGGCTCTGACACCCTCATACAGACACACATGCAGGCAAAAAAAATTTATACATGACATCTAAAAAAATTATTTAAAATTAGTGTGTGTGTGTGTGTGTGTGTGCGCGCGCGCGCAGTCCTCAGTGTGATGTGGACATCAGAGGACAACTCTGTCAAGTCAGTTCTCTCCCTCCACCTTTGTGGGGTTTCCTGGAACTGCACTCAGGTTGCCAGGCTTCAGCAGCTGGCACATTTACCAGTGAGCCATCCTTCCCATCTGGCTTCATAGTCCCCTATTTTTTGTGGCTCTGAAGACGGAACCTACGGCCTCATACGCTAGGCAAGTGCTCTGTCACTCAGATCCCCAGAACTTCTTCTGAGACAGGGCCTTACTGAAGTATGCAGTCTGGCTTTGAACTCACTGTACTATTGTTGGTTGTTTTGCTCTTTTGGGGGCCCCTGCCACCCAACTCCCAAATAAATTACACATGGAGGCCTACTATTACTTATGGATGTCCGGCCTTAGCTTGGCTTGTTTCTTGACAGCTTTCCCTGACTTTAAATTATCCCATCTACCCTTTGCCTCTGGGCTCTTTGCTTTTCTTCCCTCTGTAATCTTACTTTCATTCTTACTCCGTGGCTGGCTCTGTAGCTGGGTGGCCGGCCCCTGGAGTCCTCCTTCTCTGGCTCCTTCCTTCTCCTAGATTTCTCTTTCTATTAATCCTTTCTCCTGCCTCCCTATTGGCCGTTCAGCTCTTTATTAGACCATCAGGTGTTTTAGACAGGCACAGTGACACAGCGTCACACTGTTAAACAAATGCAACACAAACAAAAGTAACACCCCTTAAAATGATGTTCCACAACACTATACTGAAACAAATCTTCAACTACTTTTGCTTTTTGAGTAGCCTGGCTGGCCTAGAACTCACTGTGTAGACCAGGCTGGCTTTGAACTCAGAGATCTGCCTGCCTCTGCTGCCTCCTTTAGGGATAAAGGCATGAGCACTACCACACCTGGTTCAGAGCTTCAGCTTTTGATTCTCCTAATTTACCCTTTAGTTGTAAGGATTGTAGACCTGCATCAGGCCTACTTCATAGCCTGCACTTTAGTTTTTTGTTTGTTTGTTTTTCTAGATAAGTTTTCTCTGTGTAGCCCTGGCTGTCCTGGAACTCACTCTGTAGACCAGGCTGATGCTGAACTCAAGAGATCCACCTGCCTCTGCCTCTCGAGTGCTGGGATTAAAGGCCTGTGCAATCACCGCCTGGCTTGTCTGGTTTTGAGAGTTTCTTTTTGCCCAGACTGGCTTCAAATTTCTCTGTGCTGAGAATGTTCTTGAGCCCTTGGTCCTCCAGGGGCTGGGATTGTAGACACACTCCACTGTGCTTGGCTACATTTTAAATGACTGGGTCACTATACTGGATACAGTGAGGAAGCTCAGGCAGAAGTAGATCTTGATTCATAAAGCAGTTTCTTGTGTGGGGTGTGGTGACACCCTTTGGTATCCCCTGGTACCAGGAACACCGAGACAGGAGGATCACAAGTTCAAGGCCAGTTTGGGTTACACAGTGAGAATTTACCTAAACAAAACCAGAAGTCACTGACTTATTCCAAGTACCTCAAGCTCCTTATCTCCCGTGGGTCTGTGAGGCCTCTTTGCAGTTATGAGAATCATGAGTCCTCAATATAGATTTCTCTATAGGAACTGTTTAAGCCTAGCTTTGTGTGTGAAAATTTAAATCTAGGACCCATGAAGTGGGATCCTTTGAGTTAGGTGTTTTCTATTTTGGTGTAGGATTCCTTGGAGTATGGGACACCCAGATGCCTACGTCCACCCGTTACTGTTTTGTTTTGTTTTTTAGATAGAGGATAGAGTCTCACGTAGTCCAGGCTGGCCTGGAATTCACTTTGCTGCAGAGGATGGCCTTGAACTCCTGATCCATATGCCTCCACCTCATGGTTCTTTCATGAAGTTCTACTTACTTGCTTTTATTGAGAGAAATGAGAGAGGAGAGAGAGAGAGAGAGAGAGAGAGAGAGAGAGAGCGAGCACGAGCACAGACAAACATGGGCGTGGGTGCATGTGTGTGTATGCACATGTGCGTGTTGTTGAACCTAGGGCTTCTTGTATGTGTGTATGCCAGGCAAGTGCTAAACTACTGAGTACAGACTCAGCCCAGAGAAATGTTTTGTTTTCTGGAGATACTGGTATTAAACGCAGGGCTTTGTTCCTGCTAGGTGCATGCATGTGCTAAGTAGATGTTTTAGCAGCTGGGCCATCTCCCTGCCCCTGACTTTAATAAAAATAGCTACATTTATTTCTTATGAGTGCAGCAATGTATTTGTTATGTGTGCGTGCCACAGTACAGGAGTGAAGATAACTGTTGGGTGTCCCTCTCCCTCCCTCCATGTGGGTCCCTAAGGCCGATGAACTCAGGTCCTCAGAGTTAGCAGCAGGCACGCTTCACCTGCTGTGCGGTCTTGCAGGCTTCCTTCACCTTTTTGAAAAGAAAGACATTTTTAATTTGGGTTTTTTTTGTTTTGTTTTGTTTTTGCGGAGGGGGGGGCTGGCGGGGGGAGAAGGGATTGTTTTTTTGAGACAAGGTTTTGGCCTGGAACTTACTATGTAGATCAGGCTGGCCTTGAACTCACAGAGCTCCATCTATTGATGCCTCCTGAGGTTGGGTTTGCCAACCCACCTAGCTTGGCTTTTTTTTTTTTTTTTTAAAAAAAAACAGGGTCTCATGTAACCCTGACTAGCCTGGAACTTGCTGTCTACCGGAAGCTAGCCTTGAACCCCTGATCCTCCTGCCTCCATCTCTGGATTACAGTCATTACAAGTACGCCCCCACTAGTCCTTGGCCCATGAAATGTTTTAAAAGTTTATTATTTGTGAGGAATTGCTTCCACAGGTATCCCCCAAATTGGCCTTTATACTGTTTGTTGAGAGAGGGATTCACTGTGCAGCCTTAGCTAGCCTGGTCCTTGCTATGCAGCCTTGGCTGGCCTTGAATTTGTGGGTCCTCTTGCCTCTGCCTTAAGAATACAGGGGTTGCAGGTGTGGACCATTAGCTGTACATGGCCTTTAAAAACAGTAGCTGCACAGTGCTGGCGGACACCTTTAATCCCAACACTCGGGAGGCAGGGGCAAGTGGAGCTCTTGTGAGTTCGAGGCCAGCCTGGGGTACAAAACGAGTTCCAGGACAGCCAGAGCTGTTACATAGAGAAACCCTGTCTTGGAAAAGAAAAAAAAAAAAAAAAAAGTAATAACAGCAGAGTTTGAGTGTCCTAAGACACCAAGGGCCAGTTCCAATGCAGTTTAAGTCCACAGCTAAGCCCCCAGAATCTGCTGGGCATGACATCCTCCCGCACAACGAGGCGGTAGGATCCGAGCTGGAGGCCAGCTCAGAATCGCTTGGAATGACTGTCGACAGTGTAAGTCCCGGCTGACTCAACTTACTGTCGCTCTCCCTCGGGGGCCAACGTCTAACTCCACACTCCCGGGGAATTTGGCAGTCCGGGAGTCTCGTTCCTTGGGAAAGTTACGGGGCCCTCTGGGGACGACGCAAACAAGGCCGGACTGCAGGTCAGGCTCCCGCTTCCCTTTTCTTTCCCATGTCCAGCAGTCGGAGGAAATGCCAGTGAGTTTCGGGGGTTCAGGGCCCGCGGCGGCGGACCGGCTCCCAGGCACAGCAGGACGGCGGACTAAGGCCGGGCACGCTGGGAACACGCAGCGGGCGAGTCCCAACGCGCCGCCGCCGCCGCCCGCCCCCTTCCTCTGGCTTCTATGCAGGGGCCGTGAACGCTTGGCTTCCAAGTCTAAAGGTAATCTTGTTTAACGAAGGCGTAACACGCGGGGGACCACTTTCCACGCCACCCCGCGGGCCCGCGCCTGACTCGGTTTGTCCCCGACGGCGTCCCGTCACCGCGTTTCCACGGCGCAGTCGCGTCACACGCCTCCCCCGGGAGCCTGTACCTGGCTCCTCCTGATTGGCTGAGGTGAGCCCCCAGGCCCCTGCTGATTGGCAGCGAGGACTGCCAATCCCTCGCGCGGGTTAGGTTGAGCCGGAGGCGCGGGGGCGGAGCAGGGGAACTGGAATTTCCCGCGGAGCCGACGGCGCCCTCTCTCCCCCGCCCCCCCCACTACGCGTTTGAATTCCACGCGCTCCAAAATACCCGCCATGGAGAAATCTTGGTAATGACCCACGCCCCGTAGGCATCCCGGGAACACAGCTGACCTTTGCCCTAACCCTTCCCCTCCCGTCCCCAACGCTGGGGGAGGATTCTGGGTAACCAGTTTCCTCCGGCTCGCCCGGAGGATGCTGGGTAGCCGTCTGTTGCCCTTACTGCCCCCCCCCCCCAGCCCATCCCCCGCCCCGAGTGTGGGATCCCTGGCGGTTCGCGCTCCCCACCACCCCGGAGCATGCTGGGTAGCCACCGCGAAGGATTCTGGGAAACGGACTTGTCTTGCTCCCTTCACTGCCCGACGCCCCCTTGCCCTGCCCGAGCCCGGCCCCCGCAGCCCCTGCTCCCTCCACCTTTCGGGTCGTGAGAAAGGGAAGTCAAGAAGTAGAGCGCTGGGTGGCATGGTGGGCAACTGAGGCACTGCCGTGCCCCGCTCCCGCATGCCTCCCCCCGTCCGGCTGAGCTGCCTCTTTCCTTGCAGGCCGTTGTAGGCCCCCCGGGGCTGCTGTCCTGGCGGCCAGGCAGGGTGTGACTCAGGTCTGACCGTCGGCCGGCCGCCCTCGTCATGAACTTTGAGGGTCTGGATCCTGGACTGGCCGAATTTTCCCCAGCTATGCACTCTACCCTGGACCCGGTCCTGGATGCCCACCTGAACCCCAATCTGCTACAGAATGTGGAGCTGGACCCAGAGGGGGTGGCCTTGGAGGCGCTCCCCGTCCAGGAGTCAGTGCACATAATGGAAGGTGTCTACTCGGAGTTGCACAGCGTGGTGGCCGAAGTGGGAGTGCCCGTGTCCGTCTCCCACTTTGACTTACATGAGGAGATGCTGTGGGTGGGGAGCCATGGGGTAAGATCTAGACCCCTTCCTGAAGGCTGAAAGGGGGTAGAAATCTTTATCTGGTCTGTGCCCAAGGACAGCAGGGAGTCAAAACTGAGTCGGAGTGATCTGAGTTCGCAGGACCTCTTAAAACCAGAAGGGAGTGGAGAGAGTTGGGGGAGCCAGGCTCCAGACATTAATACCATATTTGGTCTCAGAAGGCATCCCGCTTTGCCAGTTTGCTCGTTTCTCTATGAGGTCCGGGCTGACTGGAACTCACGGCAATTCTCCTGCGCTAGCCTCCCAAGTGCTGAGCTTGTGTGTGTGCCACTGTATCTTCTTGTTTATTGTTTTTTTAAGACAGGGTCTCATGTATCCCAGTCTGACCTGAATTTTATGTGTAACCAAGACCTTGAATTTCTGATCCTCCCGCCTCTCCTGATAGAGTACTGGGTTCCTGTGGTACCGGGGGTAAAACCCAGTGCGTCATGTGCAGTCGGCAGGCATTCCATCCACTGAGCCACATGCCCAGCCTTGGTTTTGTTTTCAAGACAGGTTCTACTGTGTATCCTAGGCTGGCCTTAATTTATAATCCTACCTTCATTTCCAGCTGTCTTGATAAACCAAAAAAAGAAGAGAATTGAAATGGGATTCAAGGTAGGCACATTGCCTGTAATCTTAACACTTGAAAAGCCAAAGCAGAGTGCTGTAAGGCCCAGGCCAGTTAATGCTCTGTAACAAGAACCTATCTCAAAGTAAAAAAGGCTGGAGATGTATCTTAGCCGAGTGCTTGCCTAGCATATGTGAGCCCTTAGGTTTGATTCCTAGTATTGAATAAAACAAAACTCAAGCACAAATGTAAGGAGAGCAAATTAGATTCCCTAGGGAGACAAAGCGAGAACACGATAGACATGTCACGTAATCCAAAGGGGAGGAAGAGGCAGGACACCTAGGGCTGCATAGGGAGACCTGGTCTCTAACAACAGCAGCAAAGAAGGGGCCCACATACAGAGTCAGAAAATGGAGTCAGAGAAATCAATAGTGAACGATGTGACAGAGAGAGGGAGGTGTGTTTCGAATTCTTTGTGTTCTGGCCTATGACTCTGACTCAGTATGGATTTCTCATATGCTGTAGAGATCAAGATTTAACCAAACTAGTACTCTAGAAGCAGGAGGGTCTCTGAGTTTGAAGCCAACTTGCTCTATATAGCAAATTCCAGAACAGCCAGGGCTACATAGAGAGACCCTGTCTCAAAAAGCAACAACAAATAGATTTATCCATGAAGCCAGTTCTAATCTCAGCACTCAGGAGACTAGGCAGGAGGGTCAGTGTAACTTTGAGGGCATCCTGGTCTACATAGCAAGTGCCAAGCCACCCTGTACTATATGAGACCCTGTGGTTTTTGTTTTTGTTTGTTTTGTTTTTGTTTGTTTTATTTTTTGAGACTTTTAGAGTTTCTTTGTGTAGTTTGGTGTCTGCCCTGGATTTCACTCTGTAGACTAGGCTGTCCTCGAACTCACAGAGAGCCGCCTGGCTCTGCTTCCCAAGTGCTGGGATTAAAGGCGTGCGCCACCATTGCCTGGTGACTTTTTTTTTTTTTTTAAAGCAAAAACAAAAACAAACCCCTAAGACTTGACTATGGAACAAGTGACCAGTGGAGGATCATGTCACTAGCCTTCTGAAGAAACAAATCTCTAATTAACTGAAGTACCCATTCATCAAGGTCATTGTGAGAATAAAATGAGGGTTTATCAGCCGGGCGGCGGCGGTGGTGCACCCCTGTAACCCCAGCACTCGGGACGCAGAGGCAGGTGGATCTCTGTGAGTTCGAGGCCAGCCTGGGCTACAGAGCGAGATCCAGGACAGGCTCCAAAGCTACAGAGAGACCCTGTCTCGGAAAACAAACACAAAAGGGAGGGTTTGTCTAAGTATCTTGTGCTGGGTAAACAAAAATAATTTGGGGCTGGAGGAGGGGCTCTGGTTGATAAGGCCACTTGTCTTCTTCCGGAGGACCTGGGTTCAAGTCCCAGCACCCACACGGCTACACAGTGTTCACGATTGTCTGTAACACAATTATCCAGCTCTAGGGGATCCACGGCCCTCTTCCAGCCTCTCTGGGATGCACACAGATACACAAATAAAAATAATAAAACCATCTTTAGAAAGTAGTTTGTGGTGCATTGGCATGAGGCATTATAATCATTGCTTTTATCACTAAGACTTCTGGTTCTTAGCCTTATGCCTCAGTTGCCCTAGACAGAAAGGACCCGCGGGAAAAGAGCTCCAGGAGTGCTCAGCCTTTCTGTGCCGGGCGGATGCTGCCCTCCGCTCAGGTCTCTTCTCTCCCTTGTAGGGCCACGCCACTTCGTTCTTCGGCCCAGCCTTGGAACGCTACTCCTCTTTTCAAATCCACGGCAGTGACGACATTCGGCAAATCCAGAGCCTGGAAAACGGCGTCCTTTTCCTCTCCAAGAACAACCTCAAGTACATGGCCCGAGGCGGGCTCATCCTGTTTGACTATTTGTAAGTGACCTTTCCGCTCAGCTGGGAAAGGGGAAACTAGGAAGAAAATAGGATCGGCAGCCAGTGAGCCCCCAGCCTCTTGGCCCTTCTCACACAGGCTGGATGAGTGTGAGGATATGCACAGTCTCCTGCTGACTGACAGCAGCACCCTGCTCATTGGTGGGCTGCAGAACCACATACTGGAGATCGACCTGAACACTGTCCAGGAGACCCAGAAGGTACGGAGCTGGGGTGAGCCCAGGAAAAACCCATGTGGGACCTGAGGTCATGGCGGGGGTGGGCTTGGGCTGGAAATGTGTTGAGATGTGGCGTGACTTCTCTGTTCCTTAGCCTGTGGGGAGAATCATCTCACTGGTTTCTCTTACTTCTCTCTCCAGTATGCAGTGGAGATACCCGGGGTCACCATCATGAGGCAGACGAACCGATTCTTCTTCTGTGGCCACACATCTGGCAAGGTAACCGGACTCCATGTCTCCTTCACCATGGGCCCTGCTTCACTCAGTACTGGGGTCTGCTCTCCCTAGTTGGATTCAAGATGAGGGATGTGAGGGATGGCATTACTTCCTGCATGAGATTATCTTGGATCCTGACATTTTCTACAGCTCGAAGCCTTGGAGGCAAAAGGACAAAGGAATTCTTTGGGGCATCCCTTCTATCTCTTGGCCCTTCTTTTTGCCTTTCTTTGCTCCGTCAGTATCTAGAACCTTTGTCCTCTGGCAGGGCTCTCACAGGATTAATTAGGTGGTAAGGTCTCCTCCCTGTCACAGAGGTGGCAGGTAACAGTTTTTCTCCTCTTCAGGTGTCCCTGCGAGACCTCCGTACGTTTAAAGTGGAGCATGAATTTGATGCCTTCTCAGGGAGTCTGTCAGATTTTGATGTTCATGGGAACCTGCTGGCTGCCTGTGGCTTCTCTAGCCGCCTCACTGGCCTGGCCTGTGACCGTTTCCTCAAGGTGTATGACTTACGCATGATGCGTGCCATCACGCCCCTGCAAGTACACGTGGATCCTGCCTTCTTGCGTTTCATCCCTACATACACTTCCCGTCTCGCTATCATCTCCCAGTCCGGTAGGAAAGCAGTCGGTATTGGGTAGGGCAGCTCAGTGAGCTGAGTAGCCCAGTAGGAGTAACCTCTTTGCTGGGGTTAGACATAACTATCCACCAGACTCCAGGGTTTCACTCAGGCTCAGTTTATTCAGATTCAAACTATGCCTGGGCTACAGAATGAATTGAAGGCCTACCTGGGTAGCATAGTGATACCCTATCTTGAAAAAGAAAGATGGGGTAGGCCGGGGCTGTAGCTGAGTGACAGAATGGTTGCCCACAAGGTGCTAGGCCCTGGCTTCAGTCTCCTGTACCACGAAAAAGTAAATAAAAACAAACGAAGATGGAGACTGAGAAAATGCCTCAGCCACTGAGAATGTTTACTGCTCTTGTAGAGAGAGGATCAGAGTTGAGTTCCCAGCACTTACATTAGGAGGCTTCAGTGGATCTGAGACGCCCTCTTCTGGCCTCTGCAGGCACCTGCACTCTTGTGTATATCCTACACAGACACATATAAACACGTAATTAAAAAATAAGTCTTAGCTGGGCATGATGGCACACCGGAGGCAGAGGCAGGCAGATCTCTGGGAGTTCGAGGCCAGCCTGGTCTATAGAGTGAGCTCCAGGACAATCAGGGCTACACAGAGAAACCTTGTCTTAGAGGAAAAAAAATTCTTTAAAAAACAAAACAAAACAGAAACTAAATAACTTAAGAATTGCCTGCCCTTTGCTAGGTAGTAAAGTACCTGTGATTTATGAGAACACGCGAGAAGGCGTTCTCTGTGTTGTGTCTAGCTCACCTGATATTAGAAGAGGGTAAAAGAGTATAAAGGGTCCCCACCCCCTCTCACTTGTCATGGCTCACCGGTCTGTTTCTTTTTCCTTTCTAGGTCAGTGCCAATTTTGTGAACCCACCGGCCTGGCCAACCCAGCCGACATCTTTCATGTGCATCCCGTGGGACCACTGCTGATGACGTTTGATGTGTCAGCCAGCAAGCAGGCCCTGGCCTTTGGGGACTCCCAGGGCTGTGTGCACCTCTGGACGGACTCCCCAGAGCCCTCCTTCAACCCCTACTCCCGAGAGACTGAGTTTGCCCTGCCCTGCCTTGTGGACTCACTGCCGCCTCTGGACTGGAGCCAGGACCTGCTGCCTCTCTCCCTTATTCCCGTCCCACTCACCACTGACACGCTGCTCTCCGACTGGCCCGCTGCCAACTCCGCTCCTGCCCCCAGGTTGTACCTCACTGCTGGGCCGGAGGGGGTGGGGGGCAAGATACTAGAAGCTTCTGTTAGCCTGGTTATTCTTCCCTGCTGCCGTGATTGTTGTCTACCTTAAATGCTTTCCCCGTGGGCTGGGAATGCATGGGAGCTGACATCACTTCACGTCCTGGAACTGCATTGGATTACAGGCGAGCACCACCTGTGGATGCGGAAATCCTCCGAACAATGAAGAAAGTGGGCTTCATCGGCTACGCACCCAACCCTCGCACCAGGCTGCGCAACCAGGTGTGTGCAGAGGGCCTGCTGTGGCCCCTTATCTTTTTTGGTTTTTTGAGACAAGGTTTCCCTGTGTAGCTTTGCGCCTGTCCTGGAACTGAGCTCCGCCTGCCTCTGCCTGCCGAGTGCTGGGATTACAGGCATGCGCCACCACCGCCCGGCCCCTATCTTTTACTAGTCTTTGTTTTTAGATAGTAAAGTTTGGGGTTGTGTGCAGAAGTCAAGGAGCTGTACTTGTTGAATTATGCCTGAGACAGGGACAGTCGGGTGTTGTCCCTTAGGAAGGTTGTTTGGTTGAAGGTAAGACATTATTCCTATCTTGTTGTTAAATGCCAAAAGAAGGTCGTAAGCATCCTGTGCCAGAGCTTTTCAGAGGGAAGCTGCTACTCAGGCTGGAGCAGTTAAGAGCAGCATAATGAAATAATGGTTATGACAACAAAGCTGTCACAGACATTGGGGAACTAAATGGTGGTGTTTTAACATTACATTATGCCAATTGTATAAAATTAATTTTTTAAAATGTTATTGTATGTGTACGGTGTGTGTGTGTGTGTGTGTGTGTGTGTGTGTGTGAAGAGTGTAGGCATGCATGTGTCACAAGCACATGTGGAGACTTTATGAATTGGTTCTTCTATCCACCGTGAGATCTGGGGATTGAACTGGGGTCATCAGGTTTACTCTGCCCCAGTTTTTGTGTGTGTGTGTGTGTGTGTGAAGAGTGTAGGCATGCATGTGTCACAAGCACATGTGGAGACTTATGAATTGGTTCTTCTATCCACCGTGAGATCTGGGGATTGAACTGGGGTCATCAGGTTTACTCTGCCCCAGTTTCATAACCTTGTACTAGAAAATGTGTTACTTTTGTAAGGCGAACCAAAGGCATATCTCTCAATGCTATTTCTTTGTTGGCAGAATTTTAGTGGGAGACCTTTCAAGTTTGTAGTAGATCAAGTAGACTAGATGGAAGACTTGTTGGTTTTTTAAAATCATAAACCATGTACAAAATTAAACTTAATTGCATTTTGTTAACAATGTGAATATATTTCTGTAACCATAGTTATGTTGAAAAACTGAAAGAAAAAAAGGAATTAAGTGGGCACCAGGTGAGGTTGTATGCACTGGCAACCTCAGCCCTGGGTGGCTGGACATATCAAGGGTTTTTTTGACTACATATTGAATTTGAGGCCAGCCTTAGCTACATGAGACCCTGTCTCAAAATAAATAAGTAAATAAAATCAGTCAGGTGTGGTGGGCCTTTAATTCCAGCACTTAAGAGGCAAAGGCAGGAGTTCTAAGCTAGCCTGATCTACATACTGAATTCCAGGCCAACCAGGGCTACATAGTGAGACTCTGTCTCAAAACAAACAGAAAACAGCAACAGAAAGGAAAAAGGAAAGGGGAAGCCAGAGCTGCATAAGACATCCGACAGAGTTCTTTCTTTTTTTTTTTTTTTTTTTTAAAAACAACCCTAGATTCCCTATCGACTAAAGGAGTCAGACAGTGAATTTGACAACTTCAGCCAAGTCACGGAGTCACCAATAGGACGAGAGGAAGAGCCACATCTCCACATGGTTTCTAAGAAGTACCGAAAGGTGCTGGGGTCACTGAGTCAGGGTCTTGTGGGATGTGGGAAAACAACTGAGTCTCATCAGTGAGCCTTCCTCGACCACTCTAGCCCCAGGAGGGAGGCTCTAGAAAAGGGTCTCACTCATTCTGCTGAAACTGTTCTGCCTTAGGTAACCATCAAATACTCCAAGCTAGGGCTGGAAGACTTTGACTTCAAACACTACAATAAGACACTGTTTGCTGGATTAGAGCCCCACATCCCCAACGCCTACTGTAACTGCATGATCCAGGTAAGGGCTGGGCCCTCCTGAGCTTGAACACGCTTCCCGCCTCTTCACTCCCACTGTGCCTTAGTCACTGCTCTGCTCTTTCTCGGCTCCTCAGTCAAGTCCACTCTACCTTGGCCGCCTCCTCTGTGAGCTCCATTGCTTCAGTGGAGTCATGCTCTATTCCAGTGGCCCACAGAAGACCCCATCTTTGCCCTATCCCAGTTTCCCACACCAGCTCTCTGACTCTCCCTCCAGGTGCTCTATTTCTTGGAGCCCGTTCGCTGTCTAATCCAGAACCACCTTTGCCAGAAGGAGTTCTGCCTGGCATGTGAGCTTGGCTTCCTCTTCCATATGCTGGACCTCTCCCGAGGTGATCCTTGTCAGGTCAGTCCTTCGAGACCCGGGAAACTTAAAGGGCAAGGGACAGAAGACGGATAGTTGAAAAGGCCATTGCTGTGCAAATAACATGAAAGAGAAAATAACCCTCTTCCAGGGCAGTAATTTTCTTCGAGCATTCCGTACTATTCCTGAGGCCTCAGCCCTGGGTCTCATCCTGGCTGATTCGGATGAGGCTTCAGGCAAGGGCAGTCTGGCCAGGCTCATCCAGAGGTGGAATCGCTTCATTCTTACTCAGCTGCATCAGGATATGCAGGAGCTGGAAGTACCCCAGGCTTATCGAGGTGTTGGAGGCAGGTATGGAGCTAGACCAGAACAAGCCAGCAGAGCAGGTCCCTGGGATCGAAAGGGTCTTGTAACCCTCTGTGCACGTGTTGTCTTCTCCGCTCTCCCCAGTTTCTGCTCCTCAGGGGACTCCGTCATCGGGCAGCTGTTCAGCTGCGAGATGGAGAACTGCAGCCTCTGCCGCTGCGGCAGTGAGACCGTGCGAGCCTCGTCCACTCTGCTCTTCACACTCTCCTACCCCGAGGGCAGCATCTCTGGTAGGCCTGCAGCTGTTGGGAAGGCTCCTCAGATAACCTCGTAACACCCCAGGGGGTGTGGGGGCCTGAGGGGGGCTGTGGGTAGAGGGAGAGCTTGGAGTGAAGTGTCCAGTTTCTCCTCAGATAAAACCGGGAAGAGCTATGACTTTGCTCATGTGCTGAAGCGAAGTATCTGCCTGGAGCAGAACACACAGGCCTGGTGTGAGAACTGTGAGCGGTACCAGCCCACGGTGAGCAGTCAACTGGGGGGGCTGCCTCATAGAGCCCCTCCAAGGGTGCCTGAGGTGGAGTCAGCATTGCCTCCCGGGTCTACGGGAAGACTCCAGTTTGACCCTGTCTAGGTTTCTTTTCTTTTTTTTTTGGCCTTGCACTTGCTAGGCATGCACTCTACCACTGAGCTAAATCCCCAACCCCTAGGGTTCTTTTCTGTATACTCTATAATTTCTTATTTCTTTCTCTCAGATTCAGACCCGCAATATCCGACATCTGCCAGATATTCTTGTCATTAATTGTGAAGTGAATAGCTCAAAAGAGGCTGATTTCTGGAGATTACAAGCTGAGGTAAGGATTGGAAACAGGCCTCAAACTCTGAGATCCGCCTGCCTCTGCTCCTGAGTGCTGGGATTACACGCGTGCTGTGCCACCACCGCCCGGCTGGAAGAAGGCTTTGAGGAGGACTTTTTATTTTTATTCCTTGTTTTACTTCTACGTATGATTATATTCTTAGGAATTTTTTTTTTTCCTACATGTTCAGGTTGCCTTCAAAATAGCGGTAAAGAAATATGGTGGGGAAATTAAGAACAAGGAGTTTACTTTGGCTGACAGGTAGGTACCATCTTAGAGGGGTCAAGTGACGGAACGACTTGTGATTCCTCTGTTCACTGGCTAGATATCTTGAGAGCACTTTTCTAATCTTCCGTGCTAACAGGAAGGAACCAAGGAGTCCGGAGGGCTTGCTGTGCTCCTCCATGGAGGAGCTGAGGAATGTCTGGCTTCCGTTTTCTATCCGCATGAAAATGACCAAGAACAAAGGGCTGGACGTTTGCAATTGGACTGATGGGGATGAGATGCAGGTTGTTGGAAAAAATGGGAAGAAGAGGGAGTGAGGGAGTGAAGGCAGGGTCGAAGGGAGGCAGGGCAAGGGGTGGTGCAAAGGAGTAAAAGGTGTTATTTACCACTTGTGGGGTTTTCCAGAATAGTTCAGTCTAGTTAGTGTTGGGCTAAGGTGGAGGTAACCTACCCTGGCTCCCCATTCCCAGGACCCCCTAGCCTCTGCCCTCTAGCCTCATCCCCCATCCTAGTCCCTAATCCTTAAACTTAGCTTAGCAGCCTGGGTCCCCCCTCACAGTGGGGTCCAGCCAGGGCAGAGGAGGAGCATGGTGTCTATGTGTATGACCTGATGGCTACTGTGGTACACATCCTGGACTCACGGACAGGAGGCAGCTTGGTGGCTCACATCAAAGTTGGCGAGACCTACCACCAGCGCAAGGAGGTGAGTCAGATGGTACAAGGGAAGAGCATCCTGGAGGAGATGGCTGAGTGCAGTCCCGGGTCTGTCCCTGAGCCCCTAGCAAGCAGATCAGCTATCACTTTGACATCAGCCTGCCTCTCTATCTGCACAGGGCGTGACTCACCAGCAGTGGTATCTTTTCAATGACTTCCTTATTGAACCTATTGATAAGGTAAATCAAACGATGTCTGTTGCCCCTTTCATTCTTTGAGGGTATAGAGAGAGGGTGCTGCTGCGTGAGTCAGGCTGTTCTCCAGTTCACTATGCTTCTGCTGCAGCCCTAGCGTACAGGGATTACAGGTGTGATTACAGCCCCACCCCCTTTGTCTACCTGCCTTTGTTAGTGTCCTTAGTCTCAGGTCCCTAATAAGTGTCTGGAAGGTTCATGATGGAAGGAGCAAGGCTTTGGGAATGAGTGGCATCAGAAGAGTTAGCAGCTGGGCCTGGCCTCTGTCTGACTTGAGGAGAAGGAGTAAGATACATTGTTGGGATAGGACACAGTATTTCTTCTTCTTTAGAGTGTGAGGCAGTGCTGAGGGTTAAACCAGGAGACTTAGGCAGGACAGGCAAACACTCTACCACTGAGATACCCTCCAGCCTTGTGTCTTACCTCCTCTAGTATGAAGCTGTGCAGTTTGACATGAATTGGAAAGTACCAGCTATCCTGTATTACGTCAAAAGGAACCTCAATTCCAGATACAACCTGAACAGTAAGTGATGTGGAGAGGCCAAAGGCTTAGGCAGTGTAAGTTGGACTTCAGGAGAAAACCTGGGGGATATTTTTGTAGTATTGAGGATTGGTAACTGGTGTTAATACTTCCAGGCATACTCAAGAAACTCCTGCTGATCAGATCTTAAGTGTAGAAGCTGGCTGGAGATGGTAATTCATGCTTGCAATCCCTGCCCTCAAATGGCTGTGGAAGCCGGGCAGTGGTGGTGCACACCTGTAATCCCAGCACTCGGGAGGCAGAGCCAGGCGGATCTCTGTGAGTTCGAGGCCAGCCTGGTCTATGGAGTGAGTTCCAGGACAGGCACCAAAACTACACAGAGAAACCCTGTCTCAAAAAACAAAACAAACGAACAAAAAGACCATGCAGGAGGATTGACATGAGTTCAGGGATGACCTGGTCTGCATAGTCAGTCTGGGCTATAGAGGGAGAACCATTAAAAAGACAAAACGAAGCCGACTAATTAATTTTGAAGCTGGAAATTCTGAAGGTGGAGTAAGGAAGGACGGAGGAAACTTTATAAAAATGGCTTAGGTTATGATTTTGATTCTAAACGTTCTTGTCCCCTTTTTGGGGTAGTTTGAATGAGAATGGTCCCCACAGAATATCCTTTTTTCAGTGCCATTTATTATAGTGTTTGTCTATTGTTACTGGGGGTGCAGAGGCCAAGGGACAGCTTTGAGGCATCAGTTCTCCCTTCCAGGGTTATGTGGATTCCAGACGCCGAACTCGGGTTGTCAGGCTTGTGAATCGAGTGTTTTAACCCTGCACCTGCCAGCTGGCCCCATTCCAGCCGTTATTCTCAATGGCTCTCTCTTCTTAGGGGTCGAGCTCCCCGGAAGTACCAGTGTGGTGCCTTTAAGCAGTATTTTCTCTGTAGCTTTGTTTTTCTGGATTTTGTAAGCTAAGGTCCAAAGTAAAAGTCTTACTCCCTCTTTCCCCCATTTCCATCTTTTTCTTGGCCTACTTCTTGTTATAGCAAACAATGGTATGGTCTCTTTTTAAATTTTCTTATTACACTTTAATTTACTCTGTGTGTGTGTGTGTGTGTGTGTGCACATTAGTATGTACAACACAGAGCATGAAGGGGACATCAGAGGAGTTTGTGAGAGAAGGTCCTTTCCTTCCTCCATGTGGACTCTGGGGATCAACCTCAGGTGGTTAGACTTGGCAGTGAGTGTCTTTACCTGCTGAGCCATCTTGCCAGCCCAGATACACTCCTTTTACCCCATTTCTTTGGGTATCGGAAGAGATCGCAGTGTGGACCAATGGCCCCAGGCAGCCATGGGGGGGGTCTCCCCAGTCCTTGCCCTAGCCCCGTCTTGTCTGCATTCTCCTTTCAGTCAAGAACCCGATTGAGGCCAGTGTGCTGCTGGCAGAAGCCTCGCTGGCACGGAAGCAGCGGAAAACACATACTACCTTCATTCCCCTGATGCTGAATGAGATGCCACAGGTCGGGGACCTGGTGGGCCTCGATGCCGAGTTTGTCACTCTGAATGAGGTACCACAGCCAAAAGGATGGGGCTGAGAGACAGGACTCTGAGGAGATAGGGAATTCTGAGTGTTCTCTGGGGTCCATACTGACTCTTGTGACATAGGAAGAAGCCGAGTTACGCAGTGATGGTACCAAGTCTACCATTAAACCAAGCCAGATGTCAGTAGCAAGGATCACCTGTGTTCGGGGCCAAGGGCCTAATGAAGGTATCCCCTTCATTGATGACTACATCTCTACTCAGGAGCAGGTATGGAGGGGCCACCGAAGCCAAGGCTGTGCTTGTGTAGTGTCTGAGAACCCTGGGGAGGGGGCAGGAAGAGACCACACCTTCTCATGTCCTAGTGATTTGTCTTTCTCTCTGTCCCTAGGTAGTAGACTACTTGACTCAGTACTCGGGGATAAAGCCAGGAGACCTCGATGCCAAAATTTCCTCCAAGCACCTCACAACTCTCAAGTCTACCTACTTAAAGCTTCGTTTTCTCATCGATATTGGAGTCAAGTTTGTGGGTCACGGTCTGCAGAAGGACTTCCGGGTCATCAACCTCATGGTTCGGATGGGGTTTATTTAGGAATGTTGTTGTCATTATTGTTGTTTCTTGTTTTGTCTTTTGTTTGTTTGTTTTGACACTGGGTCTCACTTTGTAGCTGCGGCTGCCCTGTAACAACTAGTCATGTTGAGCAGGCTGGCTTCGAATTCAGAGATCCACCTGCCTTCTCCTGAGTGTTAGGATTAAAGGCATGCACCACCATGCCTGGCATTTTTTTCTTCTTTAATATACAGCCTTCTTTCCACCCAACCTGTTCCTACCACTCCCATGCACCATATGTTTAAAAACAAAATTACATTTATTTAGTGTGTGCGTGTACTCATGCATACCTCATGAGAGTACCATGTTGCATGTTTAGAGGTCAGAGGACAACTTGTGGAAGTGGATTCTCTCTGCCCGTCATGTTGGTCCTGGGGGATGACCCAGGTTGTCAGGCTTGGTGACAATGCCTTTACCTGCTGAGCCATCCTGCTGGCCTGGGAGTGGGTTTCTCAGTGTATCTATTTTGTATTAAGAGAATGGGAGATTATGGATCATCTATCTTAAGATTTTGTTCTTTTGATCCCTGCCAGGTGCCCAAGGACCAAGTTCTTGACACAGTCTACCTGTTCCACATGCCCCGAAAACGAATGATTTCCCTACGATTTCTTGCTTGGTACTTTCTAGGTGAGCTGCTCTAGCTTGTATGCCCTGTAGTACTGGTGAAGGGTAGGAAATGTTTGGAGCAGGGCATCTACTCAGTTAGGAGAGTGCTTGCCTAGCATGTACAAAGCCCTTGGTTAAGAGGCACCTTTTGCTCTTGCAGAGGACCTGGTTCAGTTCCCAGTACCCACATGGTGGCTCAGAACTACCTATAACTCCAGGTCCAGGGGATCTGATGCCCTCCTTTGATCTCCATGGTGGTCATGTACACCTGCACACCCCTAGAGCACATAAAACACATGCAGGCAAACCTTAGTTACACATAAAATAAATCTAAAATAATTTTTTAAAAAAAGATGTTTTGTGGGAGACTGGGAATCTGCATGGGAGTAGGGGAACTTTCTGGGTGTCAGGATAGAAATGGGGTACCTCCTTGGTGAGGTCCTTAAGAATTGTATTTATACCAGACCTGAAGATTCAAGGCGAGACCCATGACAGTATTGAGGATGCCCGTACAGCGCTTCAGCTCTACCGAAAGTATCTGGAGCTGAGCAAGAATGGCGCTGAGCCCGAGTCCTTCCACAAGGTGCTCAAGGGTCTGTATGAGAAGGGCCGGAAGATGGACTGGAAGGTGCCTGAGCCTGAAAACCAGACAAGCCCCAAGAGTAAGGCTGGGTGGCGACAAGGGCAACTGGGTTGGGTAGGTTTTGATGGCATACAGAGACTGCACACCACCACCTGATAACAGCACGCCTACCTTTTCTCATGAAGCTCCTGACAGGTTACAAGTCACCTAGTTTCTCTACTAATGTGATAGGCTTTATCTTTAAGTTATCCATTAGTCTAAAGCTGTTTGCCCAGTCCTAAAATGGCTGAGGAAGATCTGTGCCGTGCCCTCCTTTCCCATGTTCTGTCTTCATCCGAAGTGTCTCAGTGCTTCCCTTTGTCTCGCGGTTTTGTCTTGACAGACACGGCTGTCTTCCCCCCAGTGCTGGCACTGTGACCTGTGTGACCTGCCCTTGCCGTTCATGTCCTGTGACACTGACCTGAGAGACGGCCTCTCCAGCCGGCTTCACCTTGTCTACTTCCAGACCTGGATCTGCTCAGGGCCTGCAGATGGTGGTGCTGTTCATAGAACTGGAAGCAGCAAAATTGTTGCAGATGTTCTAGAAGCCAGATCCCCTCTTTATCCTCTGCAGACAGTGGGCCAGAACCAAAGCCCAAACTGACCCAGGTGGGAAGTAATTGGTTGTTTTTTTTGTTTTGTTTTTTTAGTTTTTCGAGGCTGGGTTTCTCTGTGTAGTTTTGGAGCCTGTCCTGGAACTCTGTAGACCAGGCTGGCCTCGAACTCACAGAGATCTGCCTGCCTCTGCCTCCTGATCAAAGGTGTGCGCCACCAGTAATTGGTATTCTTAATAAATATCCTGGGTGATTAATTGATATCTAAACAGAAAGCTCCTAAAATCAGAACTCTCAGTTCCCAGCCAGCTAGAGAACTGAAGTCCTGGACAATGACGGTGCAGTGCAGACGGCTGCAGCTCCAGGCGAGAGGTGATCCCTGGATGGACCAGCATATGGACTCTTAACGGGCCAGTCACACCGGTGCAGAGGGAGCTGGGCTACGGCTTCGTTCCCAATGACAGCTCACAAGTATCGGTCTTCCATGCATTCTATCTTGAGTTTTGTTTGTTTGTTTGTTTGTTTAATTTGCTTAAAACAGCATGTTTTATAAAATAAAAATATTTTTATCTCATTAAAAAACTGCTAGTGTGGAGTTCCTGTCTTGTGCCCTCCCCTCTTGGAACAAAGGAAAAAATGAACATTGTGTTCAGATCCACACTTAGAAATGGAGAGATGGCTCAGAGGTTAAGAGCACTGACTGCTCTTCCAGAGGTCCTGAGTTCAATTCCCAGCACCCACATGGTGGCTCACAACCATCTGTAACGAGATCTGGTGCCCTCTTCTGTATACATAATAAATAAATCTTTAAAAAAAAAAAAAGAAATGAAGGTTAGGTGCTGGGTGGTGGTGGTGCATGCCTTTAATCCCAGCACTCGGGAGGCAGAGCCAGGAGGATCTCTGTGAGTTTGAGACCAGCCTGGTCTACATAGTGAGTTCCAGGAAAGGCGCAAAGCTACACAGAGAAACCCTGTCTCAGGAAAAAAAAAAAAAAAAGAAAGAAATGAAGGTTAGATTCTGGAGTCTAAAATGGGTAGACACAATAGGAATATTATTTCCCCTGGACAGTGTTAGGTCTTTGCTGTAGTTACCTGGTATCCTAAACTCATAAAAAGACCACAAATCCCAGTTTATCTTCAGACCTGTGGAGCCGGGCTTGGTGTCCGCCTGTTAACCCTAACAGTTCCGACCAGCCTGAGATGGGGAGTTGAGTTCAAGGCCATCCTGCTTCAAAGAACCTAGACTAGTACCAACGATGTGCTGGGAATTCAGAGGGGACTTGCCCTAGGAAATTCAATCTGAGAGCTAATAGTAAACTTAACGTAGCGGTCCCTCCCCCCCTCCTCAGAGGATAACTTACAGGACTCTCCAAGAAGGCCTGAAAAGGCTGATAATACCCAAAGATTTTCCCCATGCATACCTAGTCACGACCTGTAGCTACTGTCAAAGCTTGGTACAGCAGTGCTTCCTGGGAAATGTAGTTTCCTGTGAAATGGAATCTTTGTATATTGAAACCTAGGTTTCTCTTTCTCTAATTGCATCTACTTGGAATCCTAGCGCGCCTGGACTGATGCATTATCCCTTGCACCACTGGAGCGTGGTCCTCACTTTAGGCTAGGATACCTTTGATCTCTGGGTGGTCACGTGAACGGATTCGCCACGCAAGGCTGGGTCCTTACACCTTCCAAGGGGTCCTCGCTGCCTCTGAGTCGCTCCTGAACTGCCTGTTCGCGCGAGAGTTTGGAGGGGCGGGTTTAGGATCAGGCTCGGGTAGGGGCTCGCATGGCACCCTCAGGTCCCTGCTTAGGTGCCTAGTTGGCTGCGGACAGCTGGGCCAGGCAGTCCCCGGCCACCCTGAGCCTGGCGGGCGCTGGAGCGCGCTGGAGAAGCCGGGACAGCCTCGCTCCTCCCCGGCAGCTGCTAGGGTTGGGAGCCACAGAACACAAAGTGGGAGTCCGGCGGCTCTGCAGGGCCTGGGCCACGGCGGCGGCCGAGGGAGCAGAGGTGGGACAGATGCGAGCGCAGAGGCTGCGGGCGCACCGAGGTTGGGAATGGACCCGAGCGGCGGCCATGGCGGAGTCCTTAGGAAAGGGGCTGGTCTGCACGGGAACTACTCACACTCTGGAACACTTGCTGCTAGGTCCACCCAGGCCCTGGTTATGGAGTGTTCTCGCCGGCCTCGTGGCCTGACTGACGCTTCCTTGGTGGTAGCCCCCTTTCTGCCCGCCATCCTCGCGTGATTGATCACCCCCACCCCATGGCTACTGCATAGCTCTGAGGTCTCCGAGTCCAGTGCTAAAATACTAACACCCAGGCCGTCACCTGTGGAGGACGTAGTTTCTGAGTCCCAGTCTGCTTGAGTTCTCAGTTCCCATTCCCTAACCCCCCACTCCCAGGAAACTCCGGGCCCTCCGGTGTTTGTACCTGGGCCTTTTCCTGCATAATAGAATCAGTCACACTGAGGCCTTGGGATGAAGGGTAGCGGGCGGGCCAGGGGAAAACAGATCTCCTCACACCTGTGTTTTATTTTCACACGAATCCAGGTGGAGCGACCCCGTTACGCTAAAGATGAAAGGCTGGGGTTGGCTGGCCCTACTTTTGGGGGTCCTGCTGGGAACTGCCTGGGCTCGAAGGAGCCAGGATCTACACTGTGGAGGTAAAGGCATAAAGACAAGGAGGAGCGGGAGGAAGCCAACCCTTGGGAGGTCTAAGATCCAAAGCTTGGAACAAGGATGGATATAAATCCCTGGGTTGACCCTGTTCTCATCCCCACCCGTTTCTCTTCCCTGGCTCCAGCTTGCAGGGCTCTGGTGGATGAATTAGAGTGGGAAATTGCCAAGGTGGACCCCAAGAAGACCATCCAGATGGGATCCTTCCGAATCAATCCAGATGGCAGCCAGTCAGTTGTGGAGGTAACTTACCACCCCCAAAATAAAGTAGCTCACCCACGCTTCGAATAGGAACTTGGTTTAGTTCGGAAGGGAAGAAAGCAGGCGGCATATGACCTGTAATAATCCCAGCACTCAGAGGCTGAAGCAGAAGAATCTCTCTGAGTTCCAGGCCAGTCTGGACCACAGAATTAGATACTGTCTTCAAAGAGAAAAGAAAGAAACAAGCAAATAAAAACCAGCTGGAACAATTCTGTCTGAAAGATTGGGCTCTAAGCCAGGCATGGTATTGCATGCCTGTAATCCCACTACTGGGAAGTACAGACAGGATGATCAGGTGTTCAAGGCCAGCCTGGACTACTTGAGACCCTGCTTCACAAACAGCAGAACAAACAGTTGGGCTTATTGGAGACGCTGGAAGCTCATAACCTGTGTACTTCTTGACCCCAAACCTCAATTCATTGTTTTTGCTGTCGGAGTTAGCAGAGGACGGGCTTTGATCAGTCCCTTTCTCCACATCCCTACTTCAAAAGATTTGTCTCAATAGAGCAGTACAGTATACATGCATTCGTTTAAAAAGAACAAAAGGGCTTTTCCAGCTGAGAATGACATTCAGATACAGAGTGCTAACCTAGCATGCACAAAGCCTTGGGTTCGGTCCCTAGTAACCCATAAGCCCAGCATGCTGGCACTCACTGGTCATCTCTGCATGCATTCCTTGGAGCTAGAGAGATGGCTTAGTGGTTAGGAGCATTTGCTGTTGTCCAGGACTTGGTTCAGATACTAGCATCCAAGTGGTGCTTCATAACATCCTCTTCTGATATGGGTAATAGGCATGCATAAATGTAAGCAAACACTCGTATACATAAAATCAAAATCTTCTTTAAAAAGTTTGTATTCAAGAAATTTATATTAGTTAGAAACATAAGACATACATACACAGGGGCTGGAGAGTATTGTGGCTCAGCGGTTAAGAGCACTGTTTGCTCTTCCAGAGGACCGGGGTTCAATTCCTAGCATATACATGGCAGCTCACCACCGTCTGCCACTTCAGCTCCAGGAGTTCTGACACCCTCACACAGATGCACATGCAGGCAAAACCCCAGTGCACATTGGGGTGGGGGGAGCGGGCATGCATACACAAAGCTATACAATATACAAGGAGACATTCTTTTCTAAAATGATTTATTCTGTTCTTACTTTATGTGCATTGGTGTTTGCCTGCATGTATATCTGTGTAGGGGTGTTGGATCCCCAGGAACTGGAGTTACAGTTGTGAGCTGTCATATGGGTGCTGGCAATTGGACCCAGGTCCTCTGGAAGAGCAGCCAGTGCTCTTAACCACTGAGCCATCTCTCCAGCCCCTACAAGGAAACATTCTTATGAAATGTGTTGATGTGCTCATTAGAACCTATACCACCTCTTTAATTTTTGTTTGCTTTTTTGTTTTTGTTTTTTTGAGACCAGGTCTCACTTTGTAGCTCTGCCTGTCCTTAAGCTCACTCTATAGACCAGGCTGGCCTCGCACTCACAGAGGTCCACCTGGCTCTACCTCCCGAGTGCTGGGATTAAAGGCACGTGCCACCACCGCCTGGCTCCGGCTAATTTATTTTAATAAATAATAAATATCTACATCCACAAGAACTAAGGAAGTTCACAGGGAAAAAAAAATACATAGTTGATTATAGTTAATCAGAATGGTTTCTGCCTATAATTTGAAGTTAATGGCACCCGTCTTACTTCTTGGTATTTTACAATCAGCTAAAATAATAATGTACATTTGCCCAGAGTGGTGGCATACTCCTTTACTCCCAGCACTTGGGAGACGGGCAGGTGGATCTCTGAGTTCAAGGTCAACCAAGGCTGCAGGGTAAGGCTATTCCAAAAGACAAACAAAATACGGACATGTGAAAGTAAAGGACAATGGACAGACGTTGAAACTATAACAGACTATTATTATTAGGGAAGGCTTTGTTTGTTTGTTTGTTTAAGAATGAGTTGTTTGAGCTAGATTTGAAAGGAAAAGTAAGTGTACAAATTACTAACACATGAGGTAGAAGGGAGTGACCTAAGGCTGAGTACATTTCTAGGTACCTTATGCCCGCTCAGAGGCCCACCTCACAGAGCTGCTTGAGGAGGTGTGTGACCGCATGAAGGAGTATGGGGAACAGATCGACCCTTCCACCCACCGAAAGAACTACGTACGCGTTGTAGGCCGGAATGGAGAATCCAGTGAACTAGACTTACAGGGCATCCGAATCGATTCAGATATCAGCGGCACCCTTAAGTTTGCGGTGAGTTGTGGTTATGAGTTCCTGGTTCTGAGAAACTAATAGGGATTGTTGGGCGTAAGTCGGGTGGGGGTTGGAGGCAGATGTGGTGTTGCGTGTCTGTAATCCCAGCACTCATGCGGAGGTAGAAAGATCACCGTAAGATGAGGCTAGCCTGGTCTACATATGTTATGCAGCCAGGCCAGCTGGTGCTGTGTGATGGGGCCCTGTCAGCGCCCCGTGTCAGTCGGCTCCCCCTTGCCTTGACAGTGTGAGAGTATTGTGGAAGAATATGAAGACGAACTCATGGAGTTCTTTTCCCGAGAGGCTGACAATGTCAAAGACAGGCTTTGCAGCAAGCGAACAGGTAAGCCACTCCCCCTTACTTCCTGTGCTTACGGCCCCGCCCTTACCTCACCAGAGTGTGCGGCCACACACTCAGACCTGACGGATGTCCCACAGCTGGCCTCCATTCCCTTTGGCTTGGGGATTGGAGTGATCTGTATTTGTCAGTCTCTACCCATCAGCTTTCAGAATATGTGTCCATTACGTTAGGTACGGGAGAGAGGTCAGCGGGGAATACCCCGACATTTATGAGCATACTCTTAGAAGAATGGTGGTGGGTGCATTTTGGCTTGGGGTGCTTTCTGGAAAGGAGTGTGTGTGTGTGTATGAGAGAGCGAGGACAGTTCCTTCAAACTGTTATGTACTATTTGCAGATCTATGTGACCATGCCCTGCACAAATCACACGATGAACTGTGAATCACTGGGAGCAGCTCAGATCAACTTGATGGAACACCCCCAGGGGGGACGACGGTGGCATTGCCTTTTATATTATGTTTTTATGGAAATGAACTGAAAAAAGGTCTGAAACCAAAAGTACAAACTGTGTTGTCTTTTTATGCCCAAATTTAGCCTTTACAGTAGGTGTGGAGGTCGGGGGTTGCAGACAGAAAGACAATGGAGGGTAGAGTTTGGGGATTAGCATAGCATACAGTTAACCCCTGTCATTCTTGATTGTCTGGGATCCTGCCCCACTTACAAACCAGAAGTAACTGTGTCTTCAGCAGGTACTTAGTGTTATGTGTCAGTAACTATGGCATTGTGAAGAAAAGAGAAACCGCTGTGAGCAGAGGAATGTCAGTGACCAGCATAAGACTCTAGGAACTCCTTGTATTTGTACTGAGAAAACATTAAAGGTGGAAATTTGGAATTCGTCCAGAAGGAAATAATGGAGATGCATTATTCTTCCCTCTGCCCTTCCAGATGGAGGGACCAGCCAGAGCAGAGACAGGAAGGGGAAAATGGATGTGACCAGATCAGCTGAAAAATAAGGGCTTTATCAGATAGGAACAGACGAGGTAAGGAGTGTTGCTCAGTGGAAGACCTTACTTGCTAGCCCTCAGTTTCGGGTTTAATGCAGACAGCAGCAGTTAAAGGGCGTCTTTCTTTTGCTGGAGGTATAGCTCAGTGGTAAAGTATTTGTCTAACCTGTAATCATCCCCAGTTTTGATCCATTGATTAAAAACACACAAACAGGGGCTGGAGCCATGGCTCAGCGGTTAAGAGCACTGGCTACTCTTCCAGAGGACCCAGGTTCAATTCCCAGCACCCACATGGCAGTTCATAACTGTCTATAACTTCAGTTACATGGTACCTGACACCTTTATACCAATGCACATAAAATACATTAAAAAAAAATCACACACACACACACACACACACACACACACACACACACGAACAAAAAACTATACCAGGGATGGCAGGATACACCTCTAATCCCAGCACCTGTGAGGCCGAGGCAGGTGGATTCCACATTTGAGGCCAACTTTGGCTACCTAGTAAGACCCTGTTTCAAAAGCACTCCCCTCACTTTGCTGGAGGGATGTCGGAGTGGTTAAGAACAGTAGCTGTTCTTTCAGAGGTCATAGGTTCAATTCCCAGCACCCACATGGCAGTTCACAACCATCTGTAACTCCAGCTCCAGGAGGTCTGATGCTCTCTGCTGGTCTCTTTGGGCACCAGGCGTACAAGTGGTTTGTACACAGACAGACAAAACATCCACACCTATAAACCCCTCCCACCGTGAAAGATTTTATCCTCTTGTATCGCAAGACACTGATAATCTAGTAGACTATTCTGCCCCGGACATAGTGTTGAAAACCTAGGACACCTGCCTTTTGAAACTTCTTCAACGCCTGATGTTGAGATATTTCAGAGTTTAGAAACATTCTTGTCTCTGGAATGCCTTAGGGCATCTGAATGAATAGTTTCATTTTTTGTATTGTTGCTTTATGGAGTTGCCAGGGGGTGGGGAGGCGGGACAGGGTTTGGTTTGGTTTTTTTAAGATTTATCTATTATGTATACAGTGTTCTGTCTACATGCCAGAAGAGAGCACCAGATCTCATTACAGATGGTTGTGAGCCGCCATGTGGGGAATTGAACTCAGGACCTCTGGAAACAGTGCTCTTAACCTCTGAGCCATCTCTTCAGCCCCACCCCCTTTTGTTGTTTTTTAATTTTATGTTTGTTTGTGGCCTGTGTTTGGAGGTCAGAGGACAACTGTATGTGGGTCCAGAGATCAAATTCAGGCCTTCACACCTGGTGCCAGGCGTCTTTAGCTGTATCACCTTCCCCTCAGGTTAAATGACAACCACTACAGTTAATGCTGGGTGTGGTGTCACGCACTAGTAATCCCAGCATTTGTAGAAACAAGGCAGGACAGCTGGGCTCCAAAGACCTCGTCTCAAAAAAAAGAGAATAAAGCCAGGTGGTGGCGCACGCCTTTAATCCCAGCACTCGGGAGGCAGAGCCAGGCGGATCTCTGTGAGTTCGAGGCCAGCCTGGGCTACACAGCGAGATCCAGGACAGCCAGGGCTACACAGCAAGACCCTGTCTTGAAAAAAACAAACAAACAAAAAAGAACGAAAGGGCTGGCAAGATGGCTCAGTGGGTAAGGATGCTTGCTGCCAAGACTGACCTGAGTTCAGTCCCCAGATCCCACTTGGTAGGAGAGAACTGACTCCCCTAAGTTGTCCTCTGACCTCCACGTGTACACTGTGACCAAAATACATGTACAGAGTAGATAGATGAATATCTTTCTAAAAATTAAAGCATTTTAGGATCTAAAGAGACCTTGGGCTATGCATGATAGTACATAGTTGTAATGCTAATGGTTGGGAGGAGGATGACAAGTTTGAGGCCAGCCTGAACCATGTGGTGAGGCCGTGTCTCAAGAGCAAAAGAACTTGAAGTTAATGTAGTTTACCTCTGCTCATTTTACAGGTGAATAAAATGGGGTCCACAGAAGCCACAAATCCAAACGTTCTGCATTTAGCAGTAAAACTGGGTCTAACTTTCCTGACTTTAGTCCAATTAGTAGTTACAAAATACCTTTATTTTTTATTTTATTTATTTATTTTTTTGGAGCTGAGGATCGAACCCAGGGCCTTGAGCTTGCTAGGCAAGCGTTCTACCACTGAGCTAAATCCCCAACCCCAAAATACCTTTATTTTAATCTTAATTTTTATTTATTATTATTGAGACAGAGTCTTACCATGTACCCGTGGCTGGCTTGAATTAAATTTGCTGTATAGACCATACTGGTCACCAATCCAGACAGATCTGTCTGCCTCTGCCTCTCCTGGGATTAAAGACCCTTGCCACGAGGCATGGCCAGAGCATTCCACCCACCCACCCAAAATGTGTGTGGGTGTTTGTCTGAATATATATCTGTGTACCATGTGACTGCTGGTGCCCATGGAGGCTAAAAGAGGGCCCCTGTTGCATCTCCTGGAACTGTAGTTACAGACAGTTGTGAGCCACCATGTGGGTGCTGCAAATTGAACCCAGGACCTCTGGAAGAGGAGACAGTGCTCTAACCATTGAGCCATCTCCAGCTCCTGGAGCATACGTTTTTCAAAAAAATGAAGCTAGGCAGTGGTGGTGCACACCTTTGTCCCAGCACGGGGAAGGCAGAGGCAGGTGGATCTCTGAGTTTGAGGTCAGTCTGATCTACAGAGCTAATTCTAGGACAGCTGGGGTATAGGACTTGTCTGGGACAGGGGTGGGGGAGTGGGAGGGGGGGTGTTGTTTGTATAGCATACGTGGGTGGGCATGTGTAGAGGTCAGAAGGCAGCTTTGTGAATCCACCTTGACGTGGTTCTGGGAATGGAGCTTTCTTTAACTTGCTGAGCCAGCCCAGAGCGTGTGTGAGTGTACATGTGCTTGTGTGTGTGTGTGTGTGTGTGTGTGTGTGTGTGTGTGTGTGTGTGTGTTTCGAGAAAGGGTTTCTCTACGTAGTCCTGGCTGTCCTGGAACTCACTCTGTAGACCAGGCTGGCCTCAAACTCACAGAGATCCACCTGCCTCTGCCTCCTGAGTGCCGGGATTACAGGCGTGCGCCGCCACCGCCCGGCTAGGAGATTTTATTATATGAAAACATAGTCCTGGGCTAGGGAGGTGGCACAGTAGTCTGGACACTGGTTCCCGGCACCCACGTGGGGGCTCACAGCTGTCTAACTCCAGTGTCCCAGGATCTGATACTCTCTTCTGACTTGCATGGGCACTAGACACTCCTGTGGCTCATATAAATAAGTTTTTCTTGTAGAAAGAAGATGGAGTCCTTCAGCAGTATCATCCAGTGTCCCATGCCTGTCATTCCTGCTAATGTAGAGACTGAGGTGGGCAGAGAACTTGAAACTATGAGTTGGAAACCAAACTATGTAATGAAACAAAATCCCACTAGAGAAAAGTCTCTCCTGGCATGTTGTACAACTGTAACCTATTATGCTATCACTTGGAAGGGGGAGGCAGGAAGATCTCAAGTTCAAGATTAGCCTGTGCTATACAGAGTGGGATCCTGTCCAGAAAAACAAACTATTTTAAAGGAGATCAAACCCAGGCTTTGCCGGTGCTAAACTAGTGATCTACTGTTAAGCTATGGATGCCCTGCTTAGAACTTTTTGCTGTTAGAAAAGACAGCAGAAACAAGGTTCTTTATTACAGTTCTTGTTTGTGTGAGGCAAGGTCTTGCTATACACAGAGGCTGACCTGCTACTCCCTGTGTAGCCAGACCTGTCCTGTCTCTGCCTTGCAAGTTCTGGGATTACAACTCTGCGGCCATGTTGAATAGCATGGGGAAGGAAACATACATTATGTATTCAATCCCACAAAACTCAGCATATTATCCTTAATCGTGTGTGGGTGTGGGTGGGGGTGGGGGTGGGTGGTGTGTGTGGGGGGGTGGGTGTGTGTGTGTGTATGTGGGGTGTGTGTGTGTATGTGTGTATGTGGGATGTGTGTGTGTCTGTGTGTGTGTGTGTATGTGTGTGGGGTGTGTGTGTGTGTCTGTGTGTGTGTGTGTATGTGTGTGGGGTGTGTGTGTGTGTCTGTGTGTGTGTGTATGTGTGTGTGTGTCTGTGTGTGTGTGTATGTGGGGTGTGTGTGTATGTGTGTGTGTAGGGTGTGTGTGTGTGTGTATGTGGGGTGTGTGTATGTGTGTGGGGGTGTAGTTATGTAGTTCTAGTGTCGGCTGCCTTGGATTCCTGTGTAACCCAGGCTGGTGATTATCTCTAGTCTCCCAGCTTCAGCCTCCTGAGTGATGAAATTATGTGCCACCATGTCCAGCATGCTTTCATTTGATCTTTGTAACTCTGGTTTTGAAGAAGGGAGCTCAGAGAGGTTAAGTGGTCTTGCTAGTCAGTGAGGAAGCAAGACTCCACCGCCTAGGATCGTCTTAGCAGTGACCTTTCTGCTACGCCTCACTTTATGAAGTGGTCTCCTTGTCATTTCTAGTATGTGTGTAAAAGGGATACTTCTAAAATGTGTTTGGAAATGACCTCCAAGTTGGAACTCGTGTGTTCTGAGTTCTAATAGTCACTAGCAGGAAAGCATTACACCCTCTGATCATTTTTCCAGACGTCAGTTTTGAGGATGACGGAGGAGGGTCCAGAGTTCAAGGATGAATTGTCTAAAAGATGTGGCCTGTTGTAGAGCTGGGTAGAGTAGGGCTTGCCAGTTGTCTGAGCTGTTTGGGAAGCTGAGGCAGAAGCATTGCTTGAGCCTAGGAATTTGAAGCCAGCCTGAGCAATAGGATAAGACCCTGTTTCTCCACCAAAATGTTTTAGGATTGATGTTGCAGTTCACACGTAGAACCCTTTCCTAGTGTGCATGAACCCTTGTGTTTGATCCCCACAAGGAAGACGGCATCCATCTTGTTCACCTTAGTCATTTTAGCTGCTAAGTGGTTTTTTGTTTTTAATCGTCTTTAATATGTTCTAGGGTGGGTGTCTCCAGTTTTATTTATATATATATATATATATATATATATGTGTGTGTGTGTGTGTGTGTGTGTGTGTGTGTGTGTGTGTGTGTGTTATGGTTGTGAGAAGGTTTTACAGATGGGTGAGACTGCATAGTTCTTATCTTTTAAAGTATCTTTATAGCAAGGCGTTCTGCTGATGTCTCCAGGACACCATTGACGATCCCTGGGACTAGGGTGTGGCTCTGAAGTAGAGTACCTGCCTTCTATGCAGGGTGCCTTGGATTTGATCCCCAGCACCTAGTAAAGCCTGGCAGATAGACAGGGGCTCCGGAATGAGACTGGCCTGAGTCTGAATTCTAGCTAGGCCAATTATGAGCAATGGCCCTTAGCAAGATATTTTATCTGCGTTTCCTCCTCTTTAAAGGCACTATTACTACATATTCTAGAGTGGTGAGGATTAATTACGATGACTCAGGTACTATAATTAGATAGTAACTTGAAGTGTAAGCACTAAATTCATTTTAGCTCTTGTCAGCTGGGCACGGTAGTGCACGGCCATGATCCAAGCTACTCCAGTGGCTGAGACAGGAGGACCAGGAGTTCTAGGCCAGCCTGGGCAATTCCTTTGCCTCAGAGTAAATTTAATTTTCCCTCTAGACAGAGTCTCATATACCCCAGGCTGTCCTGGCACATAAACTGTGTAACCAAAGATGACCTCGAACCCCAGATCTTCCTGCTTCCACCTCCCAGATGTTGGGATTATATATGTGTGCCACCACTCCTGGCTTCTCAACGTTTTAAAAACAGGGCTTTGGTGTAGCTCATGGCTTAGCGTATTCAAGACTCACGAAACCATGCACATGTTCTTGTGCACACACATACAGAGCAAGCTACTGTCTACTAAGTAAGCAAGTTTATTTTACTTATAGTAGACAGAGGATTCAAGAACTTGCACGCTCCCATTTGTTTTTGACCACCAGGGGGCACCATTGTCCCTGTGCATCTTAAATCCTCCCAAGGTCACAATGATGTCAAGTCAGGGCCTTCTCCAATGCCCTTGTTCTCACTCACTTGGTTATATTTGGACCTAGAATTTCCTTAGCTATTATATTCATGGCCCTCTTAACTTTCCCACCCATGTTACAGAAAGAGAATCTGAGCTGGGGTGTGGCTTAGTGTTTGAGTATTAGTATAGTATGTTAAAAGCCAGTTTTTTTTGTTTTTTTTTTTTGGTTTTTTTGAGACAGGGTTTCTCTGTGTAGCCTTGGCTGTGTTGGAACTCACTCTGTAGATCAGGCTGGCCTAGAACTCAAGCGATCCACCTGCCTCTGCCTCCTGAATGCTGGGATTAAAGGCGTGCACCACCGCCACCGCCCTACTTGGAAGCTACATTTTTAATTCTAGAGACTGACACACACAGACTCAGCTTCTGGGAGATTCCACTTAGCCCCTTTCAGCTTTGGATTTTCACATTTACTTTATAACAATGAATATCAGGATCAGACAACTTCAACTAAATAAAATCTTGATGTTAAACTCCAGGACCCTAACCAAGAGAACTAAAACAGCACTATCTCCACATTCTCTCTGCAGTTATTAAAACTCCAGTCACCATATGGCCGCCCAACAATCATCCCTGTGGTAGCCTCACCGGATGGGGACAGCCTCCTTTTCTCAGGGCACTGGAGTTCAGCCCTCTGATCTGCTAGCTAGTCTCTGTGGATAATTAACTTGGGGGAATGAGCCAGGTCAGACTATTCTGGGGTTATGAGGAAACCCTATGTGAGATGCTAAATTAGGAGCAAATATTGATCAGTGAAGCTTTGAAGTTTTTAGGGAGGTAGCTGGGGCCAGTGCTTCTCCAGGGGTGTGGTTTCTCTAAACCAGATTTTCTCCTAGGAACTACCTGATTTCCAAGTCAGAAGAATACTGCTAGGCAGGTCTCAATCTGCCTGTCAGAGAACTTGGGGATAGGAGGGTTTCTCTTCTCCTTTTCCAAGTCTAAGCCACAAAACTACATCCTCCGTAAACAAGGACTGTTGGCTTACATGCATACCGAGACCTCTGCACTTTGGTACTGCCATGTGGGAAGATGAAAGGGTTGGATCGTTCACTTAGGGCTTGGGATTTATAGATAAGGTGACCTAATCATTGGGTCAGTTTCTCTCCACCCTTAGGCCAATTACAATGATAGGATTAGGAAAGTCCTGAAGCGATGTGTAAGGTCATTTTAAATTCTTGTGTCATTTAGTGCAATGGTTTCTGGAGGAGCAGAGGATTGAGAGAGAGAGAGAGAGAGAGAGCCAAGTAGGAGAAGTGTCCTAGAGCCCTTTGGAAATACCGTGAATGATGTGACAAAACCAGGGAGTGTCTGGTGCCTGATCTTGGATGGAGGGTAGATCTGCAGCCTGTGGTAAATGTGAGGTGGACTGGCTCTATGGGGTAGTGGGAAGAGTGACAAAGTAATAGTGCCCGGCATCCAAAGACTGAAAGATGCAGGCGCCTTCATATTAAGAGGGCCTTTGTAAGACTTAGATTCCACACAGTTCACAAACAGCACTAAATATTCAGGCTCCTGTTTTTTGCTCTTCTCCACCTGGGGGATGGGGGGTCGGTATCTACAATACCAGGATTTCTGCTGTTCTCAAATGGTCTTCATCAAGCAGCCAACTTTGGCATCATAGCCTGCTCTCCACATGATGTCACCTCCACGGCCATTGAAGTCATTAACCAAAGACATTCTTTAAGGGAGCATGCCAAGCGGGTGGGGGGATGCAAGGATGAATTGCCGTGTGCTGTGACCTTCAAAAGTCGCGTGCTGGAGCTTTACCTTTCGCATTCTCCGGAGAATCCGAAACGCGTTAAGGGCAAAAGGGAAAAGCCAAAGAAGGAAGTTAACTGAGTTCTCAGGCACATCCTAAGACACCTACAGCCCCCTCTCCGCCCACTCTTAATTAGCCTAACCCGCACGGCCCAATCCGCCCCGCCGTAACATCTGTCGGTGGCTCAAGGCCCGCCCCTCCTCCGTCTCGGGCCAATGGCCGAGTCCGAGGTGACTCCCCCGAGAGGGGCGGGCTCGGGTTTCGGCCTGTGGGCGGGGCCTCGCTGAGGACCCTGGGCTGGGCGCCTCTGCCGGTTCGTCTACCCGTCCCCTCGGCCGCCTCCTTTCAACCTTGTCCGCCGGTTGGCGCGGTCTCTGTTCCAGCGGCGGCCGTTCCCGCGGTAGCTGCGGCTCTCTCCCTCCGTTCCCGCCCCGCCAGGCCCCGGCGTGCGCCCGCCATGGCTCTCCTCACTGCGGCAGCCCGGCTGGTGGGAGCCAAGGTGAGCGGCGACGAGGAGGGAAGCGCGTCGTCGCGGGGTGGGGCGAGGCGGCCGCAGGCCCTCGGGCGCCCGGGCTCCCTCCGCGCCTTAAAGGGGCCCGGCGCTTGGCCGCCCGCCAGCCCTTCCTGGCGCTCCTAGGCCATGTGCGGCGCTGCCCTGCCTTCCGTCTGCAGGGTGCACGCCGCCGGCGCCGCCTGCGGTCCTCGGCGGCCCGGCCCGGCCCGACTGTTGGAGGGAGGGACGGGGGAGGGACGGGGAGGGGGCGCGTGGCCCGGGCCGAAGGGCCGGCGAGCAGGGGTGTGGCGCGCCGCGGGACTTAGGGGAGAATTGTTTGCAGGGGCGCGGGGGCGGGGGGTGGACCAAGGTGCCCACTTTTGTCACTGGGCCCGAGCTGCAGCCGGGGCTAATTTGGGGCTCTGCTCTGTAGGGCGAGCCCTGCCCGGACCTGTTTGTTTTTTTTTTCACGCTGTAATTGAAGCCTGCGAGTGACCCGGCCGGGTCAGTTTTGCTGGAGCCGCAGAGCCCCCGGCTTTGTCCTTGGGACGCTTGCACTTACTGTATATAGGAGGAGCTTGGGTAGGGTGTGGCGTTTCTGTTAAACCTGCTGATAGAGTATCGCGCAGGACTCCAGCAAGAACCAGAAAGGTTGTGCCACCAAGCTACAGGCCAATAAATGAAGCCGGGCGCGAGGAGTAGCGCCAACCAAGGTCACATGACCGATTCCACTACTAAGTTGTGTGGGGTTTGCTGTTAGTCTTAAGTCCCCTCTAGCCGGAGGTACTTCCTCTTAATTCCCTGGGGCCCTTTAAGTTGGACATTTTTGCCTTTCGAATCCAGAAATTCAAGTCCAAGTAATGATAACTAATTTCAGGTTGTCTGCTACTATGGGCGCTGCATAACTCGGCCCTTTAAACAGAGACCCAGCTGTGCTGGGGGAATCTCAGCCCTCTAATTCAAGTGGGGACAGCCCCACAAAATGACCTTGGCTTCTGTAGAGAACTTAGGTTTGTCTCTTCAGTAGACAGCTTGAAGCTGAGTGTGCCTGGAGGAAGGAAAAGGCGTAGAATGGTTTTGACTCGCCATGTGTAATTCATAGTTGTCAGGTACCACAGAACCTGTAGCATTTATCTTGGGGTTCTTCTGAGCACCCAGAAACAAGGTAGTGACTGCTTATTTGGTAGATACTTGTCTGTCTTGGCTGTTGCCTACTCCTGCTGCCAGGGAACTGGGTAAGGAATCCTCTTGGGAAATGAAGCAAGTTCTAGACAGTGTTTTGGCAGAGTAGTGGACCTATAATTAGATCATTTCAGAGCTGCTAACCCAGACCAGATAGTCTTAACACAACTGAACTTGAAAAAGCCTTTGGATTTACCTTGAGTTTATCTTGCCAGTTAAGGTCCTAGGAAATCTCAGAATGTTTTGGGGATGACTGCTGTCGGATCCCGGAAACCTTAGATTAGAAGTCTTTTCGACAAGTTCTTGCCTAGCATGCATGAATTTCAGTTTGCCTTGCATTGAGTATGATGGCAATACCTGTCATCCCAGCAATTGGGAAGTGGAGACAGGAGCTACATAGTGAGTTTGAGGCCATCCTGAACTACATGATACCCTGCCAACATTCAGAAAAGGGGTAAAGTTTACTCTTAAAATCAGCAAAGCCCGAGCTGGCTGGTGGTAGCACATGCCTTTAATCCCAGCACTTAGGAGGCAGAGGCAGGTGGATCTGTGTGAGTTGGAGTCCAGCCTGATCTACAGAGTGAACTGCAGGACAGCCAGGACTGTTCCACAGAGAAACCCTGTCTCAAAAAAATAAAAAATAAATAAAAGTAAACAGCAAAGCCCAGAAGCAGAGCTTGGTGGCTCTCAACTGTAAAATAAACACTAGGAGCTTAGGCAGGAGGATCATTACAAATTCAAGGTCAACCTGGGCTGCACACAGGAAGTTCATTAAGTGAACTCCAAGGGTAAATGCTCTGCTGTGCAAGCATAAGGACCTGAGTTCCTATCCTTACCTCGTAGACAGACTTCTTGTGGGCTGTCAGCTCACAAAAAAAAGGACATAGGCTTATTATTTATTATAAAAGTTTGGCCTATAGCTTAGGCTTGTCCCACTAGCTCTTATAGCTTAAATTAAGCCATATCTTCTAATCTACATTCTTTTATGTGGCTCAGTTACCTTTACTCTGTACTGCCCATCTTGCTTCCTCCTCCTTCTTCCCAGAACTCTCTGTCCAGAAGTCCCTGCTAGTCCCTGCCTAGCTATTGGCTGTTTAGCTTTTTATTAAATCAATCACGCATCACAGTGTAAAAGAATATTACCTCCACCTAAATCCCATGTTTGGTTACATGTGCCTGTAACCCTCAGTGCTGGGGGTGGGGGAGCGTGGAGACAGATGGGAACTCCGGGTCTAGATTGCCAGTCAATCTAGCAGAAATGGGTTTGAATGAGAGACCATTAAAAATATTAATAAGGTGAAGGCCAGTAGAGGAAGACACCTAACGTCACTCTTTGACACACGACATGTGTGTGTGCACACAGACACACATAGAGAAAGAACATTGAAACAAACACACAACAGAAAAAACTCACAGCCCAACAAAATTAAGGAGTGGAATTTTGAGAGTTCCCAGTGTGACTGCAATTCTGAGGATCCTTTCATTATCATCTTCGTTCTTATCTGCCTGAGCTTTCTGAATTAGCCTCCAGTTTGATTAGCTATTGGTAATAAATCTTTACTTCTTAGTATTAAAAGAGGCTTTACTAAGAAAGTAAGCGGGGCAGTGGTGGTGTGCGCCTTTAGTCCCAGCACTCGGGAGGCAGAGACAGGCAGATCTATGAGATTGAGGCCAGCCTGGGCTACAGAGCGAGTTCCAGGAGCTACACAGAGAAACCCTGTCTCGAAACCCAAAAATAAGGAGATAATAACTCAGTGATAGTGAATGTGCAAGATGCAAGCTTTATAACCTCCAGAGAGAGAGTGTGTGTTCTGGGATTTCCTCATTAATGCAGCTAAAGAAGCTGAGAGGTGGAAGGTGGGAAGGTCGCCTATCCAAAAGTTTCAGGCCAGTCGGGGACCACATAATGAGACTGGCAAAAGAAAAACCAAGAAATTGAGAGGAGAGAGGTGGCTCAGCAGTTAAGAGCACTGACTAATGTTCCAGAGGACCAGGGTTCAATTCCTAGGCCATCCGGTGTCTGATCACGCCAGGATTTATTTTTTTAAAAAAAGGAAAAGAAAGGAAAAAAAATTTTTTTACCCCCTCCCCCCCAAAAAAAAATCTATCAAGACCTATAGATAAATAAGTAGATCTTGGCCAGGAGGTTGTAATTTATGCCTATCCATACTTGAGCTGGTTTGGTCCTGGTGTTTTCATAGGTGATTGGGTTTGTAGTTAGGCTAGGAATTGGAATAGGACCATTGGGTCACCTTTAGGCTTTTGAAGTCAACGTGCTTAATCAGCCCTATCTACAAGGAACATTGTTTTCTTTTAAGACAATATCATCATGTAGCCCAGTCTGGCCAAGAACTAACTCACTCACACTCTCACTGTCTCTCTCTCTCATTCTCTCTCTCCCCCCCCCCCCTCTCTTTTTGTTGTGTTTTGTTTTTTGAGACAGGGTTTCTCTGTAGCCCTAGCTGTTCTGAAACTCATGCTATAGTTCCAGACTGGCCTTGAATTCACAGAGATCCACCTGCCTCTGTCTCCTGAATGCTGGGATTAAGGCGTGCTCCACCACCGCCTGGCAAGACCTCTTTCTGGACCCCCATTAAGTCTATCCCATTAAGCCTGGAGTTACAGGCTTGCACCACCATCCACCCATCCCGAAGGGAGTTTTGTATCAGTGAGAATTGCTTCTCTAGGTTAGGATGTTTAGAACTTTGAAAAGATCGGTGCAGTTTTACATTAACAGTGACTTACAGCATGCCTTCACTACCCATTCTCTATAAGCATTCGTCAGAAATTAACTTCAACAAAACAATAATTTTTCTCCCATGAAATAGGCCTAACACCCAGCACTTTTGAAGGCAAGGCTCTGATCTCTGTGTAGTTACCTTCCTTGATCAAATGGAGCTTTACCTTGTGGGCTAAGTCTGTCTGTTCATACTGGGCTTTAGATTGGGAGCAGGTGAGTATGAAGTCATAGGCATAGACAGGTAGTCAGGACAGAAGTGTGGTTAATGACCTTGAGGATTGATGGCATTCTGGTTCTTAGAATCTGATCTCAGCTAAAGCCATACAGTGAGTTCTTGTGCCTTATGTCAGTGCTTTTGGGGAAAAATAGGGTGTGAGATTGGAAGCTTGTGTCTGCTTAGCACCTGTCCATTCTTCTCAGCTGTCCAGACTTTCTTGGCATTGTAACCTGGGTGCTTGATCAGATTGTGATCCGAAGCAGTGGGATGGAATCTGACAGTTTATAGCTTTTGGACTGATGATTTATGAAGCTGGGATTATAGGCGTGACCCACCACACCCAGTTTTATTTTTTTCATATGATTTAGGGAAGGATTCTTGTAAAACCTAGAGCTAAAGCTTGTTAAAAAAAAAAAAAATCTAGCAGAAGTGAGGAAATCATTTAGTATTTCCAAGAAAGTGTTGAGGTGACAAGTCATTACATTGACAGTATATGTAATGATTTGTGTCTGGGTGCGTGTCACACAGTACTTGTGGATGTCAGGACAGTTGGTGTGAGCTGAATTCTTTCTCCTTCACAGACTCCTATCATCAGACTTCCTGTAGAAGACCTGAGTTTGGTTCCCAGCACCCACATTGGTGGCTTTATAATTGCCTTTCCCTCCAGCTCCAGGGGATCCTACACCCTCTCTGGCCTTCTTGGGCACCTGCACACACATGGCATACTCAGACACACAAATTAAAAGGAATCTTTAAAAATAAATTTTATAAGCTAGGCATGTTGGCCATTTCCTTAACCTGGAGGCAGAGACGGAGCTCTGTGAGTTTGGGCCAGCCAAAGCTATAAAGTGACATCCTGTTTCACACACACAGTTTAAAAAGTACTTAATAAGATAAGCAAACTTAGAAACAGTGTGGGTTTCTGCTGAAACAAAAACAAGTAGGAAAAGGCACTTGGCCACCAAGCCGTATAATCACTCCAGGCCCACATGTTGGAAAGAGAACCGATTCTGTAATTAGTTCTCTGTCTTCCACACCAAAGCCATGGTGTGTGTGTGTGTGTGTGTGTGTGTGTGTGTGTGTGTGTGTGTGTGTTTCTGTCTGTGTCACTCAAGCACTTAAATAATAATACTGCAATTGAAAAAAATTTTAAGGCTGGGTGGTGGTGGTGTACACCTTTAGTCCCAGCACTCGGGAGGCAGAGGCAGGCAGATCTCTGTGAGTTTGAAGCCAGTCTGGGCTACAGAGCAAGATCTAGGACAGGCACCAAAACTACACAGAGAAACCCTGTCTCAAAAAAAAATTTTTTTTAAAGGAAAATGACAGGTTGAATTATTAGGAGAATTCTGTTGGCATTAAGGGGTCAGCGTATGAGAGCTGGGCTACTCTGCTGGGCTGTAACTGGCCTGACCAAATGCAGGCTGACGTCCAGCATGAGCAATTGTGAAACACAGGCTTTCAATGGCTTTGGTTCTCTGACCTGGTTCTGGAAAGAGAGGATTCTTTGTCCTAGACCAATTTTTTATTTCCTTTGGAGTTCCTCTGAGACAGGGTCCCATGTAACTGAGGCAGGCTTTAAATTCCTGAAGGATCAGGCAGGCTCCTTCTGCCTCCCAGGGGCTAAGATTATAAATGTGTACCACCATGCCTGCATGCATGCCTTAATTATTTTTGAGATTGAAATGCTAAGGAGACAGGTGTTTTTATTTATTTTTGAAACAGAGTCTCACAATGTAGCCCTGGCTGTTCTAGAATTTGATGTGTGGACCAGGCTATCCTCAAACTCACAGAGATCCATCTGCCTCTCCAATGCTAGGGTTAAAGGTGAGCCCCACTGCTCTCTGCCTGGTTTATTTCATTTCAAGTATGTTTGTGAGAACAGTGGCTTCACATCCCCCGAGAGCTAGAGTTGCAGGAGATTGTGAGCTGTCCCGCATTGGTGTTAGGACCTGAACTCTCTGGTAAGGCATTCTTAATCACTGTGCCATCTCTCCTGCTCCATTGTTTTTTTTAGGTAGACTCTCATTCTGGGTGCCTGGCTGATCTGGAATTCACTGTATAGATCAAGCTGGCCTTGAATCCTCAGACCTTCCTGTGAGTTAAAGACATGTACCTCCACTTCTGGCTTTAGTTATTTAGTTACTTTTTTTAAAAAAAAATTTTAAGATTTTTATCTATTTATTACGTACAGAAGAGGGTGCCAGATCTCATTACAGATGGCTGTGAGCCACCATGTGGGTGCTGGGAATTGAACTCAGGACCTCTGGAAGAGCAGTGCTCTTAACCTCTGAGCCATCTCTCCAGCCCGGAACTTTCTTTTGTAGCCCAGGCTGGCATAGAACTCCCAGAGATCCGCCTGCCTCTGCCTCCCGAGTGCTGGGATTAAAGGCGTGCAGCACCACCACCACCACCACCACCACCACCATCACCACCACCACCACCACCACCCAGCCCGAGTTTTGGTTTTTTCCTAGTACAAGTAGTTCTTTCTGCATTCAATGCCTCTGAAGCTCAAGATTTCTCCTGCTGGCTGTGGGCGAATCTGCTGGTATTGTGTTGGTGTCTGTCTCAGTTTGTCATCTGCTGTGGACAATAGTGTCTTGTTAAGATCAGGGTGGTTTCTCGCAAGGCTTCTTTGTTTTGTTTTGTGTGTATAGGTGTTCTGTCTGCATGTTTGTCTGTGCACTGTGAACATGCCTGGTGCCTGAAGAGGCCAAAAGACGGCAATGGATCCCTGGAACTGGAGTTCCTGACAGTTGTGAGCCACCACGTGGGTGCTGAGAATTGAACCCAGGCCTTCTTAACCACTGAGCCATCTCTCCTCTACCACCACTACCTAGCTTTTTGTTTGTTTGTTTGTTTGTTTGTTTGTTTAAGACATGGTCTGTGTATCCCTGACTGTCTTGGAAATCTGTATGGACCAGATTTGTCTGGCTTCTCTCTCTCTTGTTTTTAATGTTGGAATTCCTGGGAATGTAGGATAATGTGCCTAGGATGGAGAGCAAAGAAAAATTGTCTTCTCCCCTGTAAAAGAGAACCCTTCATAGGAATTAGTAGTAGTAGTAAAATGATAAGGTAAGAGTATAACAACCATATTCAGTGGTTATCCAAATAGTCCTGAAGTAGTTCACTGATACTGACAATTTGCCCACTGTCCTGTTTTGGTTTTTTTGTTTTGTTTTGTTTTGGGGGGTTGTTGTTGTTGTTGTTTGGTTTGGGTTTTTTTGGTTTTTTGAGACAGGGTTTCTCTGTAGCTTTGCGCCTTTCCTGGATCTCGCACTGTAGACCAGGCTGGCCTGGAACTCACAAAGATCCGCCTGCCTCTGCCTCCTGAGTGCTGGGATTAAAGGTGTGTGCCACCGCTGCCCGCTGCCCTGTTTTATTAGCAGGAATATTCTTAAGTACTATAGAAAAGATTTTTGAAGCATTACCTGCATATAACTCATTGGTCTTTTTCTCTTGTCCTACAGATAGAGGCGATTTTATGTTCTCACCTTTGAGAATCATAATGTACTTCCATCAATAATAGCAAACTCACTGGGCAAGGTACCTTGTACCTATAGTCCCAGCTGTCATGGGGCCAAGACAGGAGGATCCAGGCCAGCTTGGGCTATATAGTGAGACCTTGTCTCAGACATTAAACAAGCCAGATGTAATCATTCAGGTGTAAAACAAGCACACCTATATTTCCAGCTCTCAGGAATCAACACGGGGAGCATTGATTCAAAGCCAGCCTATGCTTCATGAGATCCTGTCTCAAAAAATAAATAAAATGCAGAGCTCTTTGAATTCAAGGCCAGCCTGGTCTACAAAGTGAGTTCCAGGACAGCCAGAGCTGTTACACAGAGAAACCCTGTCTTGAGGGGAAAAAAAACAACTCAATAAATAAATAGAATGAGCAAGTACAAGACAACAGCCTGTGAGGTTTGAAAAGCCTGTCAGTGGTTACGGGTACTTCCACTTTCCCCTGTAGGGAATCCTGGCTGTCAGCCATTATTCACCAAGCTTTAGCAGCAGCTCTCTGGCTCTCAATAGGAACTGACCTATTGAGTGAAGCAACTGCCTGACTCACCTGACAGCTGCTGTTCAATGAGGTGACTACTTGTGGCAAGCAACCAGGAGCCAGAATCCCTACTGTCACAGCTCCAGGGTTGGGGAGGAGCTGGGAGGTAGACATTCGAAAGTGGTCAGTGAACACAATCTGAGCATAATGCCTAAGGCCATTCTGCAGCTTGCTGTAGAAATCACTGGGTAGCTGAGTGGAGGCATCTGTGGCTTACCTCCTATCTAGAGCTGTTAGTGCTGCCGGTGGAGATTTTGGGAGTTTAGGCAGGAGTATTGGACATGAGTTCCAGGTTAGTGTGATTGTATACAGAATTCCAGAATACTTTTGGTTGTAGTGTAATAACCCTGTCTCAGAAAAACCTGTGATCCCATTATCCTGGTAGAAAGCAGAAAGATCCGGAGTTTGAGGCCAGCCTTGGTTGGCTACATAGTGAGTTCAGGAACAACCTGTACCATAGGTGATCCTGTCTCAAAAAAGGTAAAAATGACATCCCTCCCAAGAAAATAGGAAGTTGAAGGGTTTTTTGTTTAAGATTTATTTACTTATTATGTATACAGCATTATGACTGCAGGCCAGAAGAGGGCACCAGATCTCATCACAGATGGTTGTGAGCCACCATGTGGGTGCTGGGAATTGAACTCAGGTCCTCTGGAAGAGCAGTCGGTGCTCTTAACCACTGAGCCATCTCTCCAGCTCTCTCCAGCCCCCCCCCCCCCCCCCCCGAAGTTGAAGGTTTTATTTCCAGTTTTATTGCTAAAGAAAATTAGCCATTCACCCTTTCCTAGGGTCTGACTGATTCTTCTTGTGATACAAGAGGTTTGACACTTGATGGCATGTTATAGCCAACACATTTCTCTGTTTTTCTTCCTTTCTTTTCCCCTTCTTTTGAGATAGGGTCTCACAGAGCTCAGGTAGCCTCAGACTGGATATGGTATGTAGCTGAGACTGATTTTGAATTCCTAGGCCTGTCTATATCCATGACACCTGACTCTTTACTTTTTTCAAAACCATGGTTTCACTCTGTAGCCCAGGCTAGCCTGGAGCTTGAGTCTTCCTGCTCCAGCCTCTACAGTGCGGGGTTACAAGCACATCCCCACCTGCCATACAAGACCAGCGGGTTTTGTTTGGTGGTTTTTTTGTTTTGTTCTGTTTTTTCAAGACAGGGTTTCTCTGTGTAGCTTTGGTGCCTGTCCTGGAACTCGCTCTGTAGACCAGGCTGGCCTCGAACTCAGAGATCCGCCTGGCTCTGCCTCCTGTGTGCTGGGATTAAAGGTGTGTGCCACCGCTGCCCGGCAGACCAGTGCACCTTTTAAGAAACAAGTATTAAATGTATTACCTATGCACAAATCAGTGTCCTGCATACTTTAAAACGTGTGTATATGAGTGACTTCTGAGCTGTAGGTACAAGCCACCTTGCCTGTTTTATTGTCTCTTTTTCTTTCTGTTTTTATAACAGCCTATATTTTTACTAGGTACTAGGTATGGACTAGAAATGCATGTAACACATGTGTTAAAACATTCTGGAAAGAACTTACAGGTTACATTTATTTGACAACAAAATGCCTAGTGACTTAACAAAATACAATGTGGTGTTGATGTCTGGCTTTTATGAGGGTGCTGGAGACTTGGGCTTGCTCTTATGCTTGCAGTAAGCACTCTTGCCCCCTGAGCCATCTCCCACAACCCTAAACTTGGCTTTTTAGTACCATTTTAGAGATTTGAGTGAGCCTTGTGTCATAGCCAAGGTAACAGATGAAAATGAAAATGGCAGACCTGTATTTAGGGCTTCTCTGGGGTTTGTTTTTTCGTTTTTATTTATTTATTTATTTATTCTATTATCAGCTTGATACAGTACAAATTCTATCCTAATAGTGAAATGTTTCACTGAGGCTTGCCCGGTGATTGGGCAAAACCAAAACTTCTTATAAGCCACAGTCATCCTAGGGTCCTCCTGCTATATAGCCTCCCTGGTTCTGTGGGCTGCAGTCTGATTGTTCTTTGCTTTATATCTAGAATCCACTTAGGAGTGAGTACATTCTGGGGTTGGGTTACCTCACTCAGGATGATGTTTTCTAGTTCCATCCATTTGCCTGCAAACCTCATGCTGTCATTGTTTTTCTCTGCTGAGTAGTACTCCACTGTGTATATGTACCATACTCTTTATTCATTCTTCAGTTGACGGGCATCTAGGTTGTTTCTAGGTTCTGGTTATTACAAATAGTGCTGCTATGAACATAGTTGAGCATGTATCTTTGTGGTATGGTTGAGCATTCCTTGGGTATATGCCCAAGAGTGGTATGGCTGGGTCTAGAGAAACCGACATACTGATTTTCACAGTGGTTGTACAAGTTTGCACTCCCACCAACAGTGGAGTAGTGTTCCCTTTGCTCCACATCCTCTCCAACATTGACTGTCATTAGTGTTTTTGATCACAGCCATTCTGACAGGTGTAAGGTGGTATCTCAGAGTCATTTTGATTTGCATTTCTCGTGGTATCTCAGAGTCATTTTGATTTGCATTTCTCTGATGACTAAGGATGTTGAGCATTTCTTTAAGTGTCTTTCGGCCATTTGTGATTCTTCTTTTGAGAATTCTTTGTTTAGCTCTGCAGCCCATTGTTTAATTGGATTGTTCAATATTGGATGTCTAGTTTCTTGAGTTCTTTATATAATTTAGAGATCAGTCCTCTGTCAGATGTGGGGTTGGTGAAGACCTTTTCCCATTCTGTAGGCTGTCTTTTTGTCTTTTTGACCGTGTCTTTTGCCCTACAAAAGCTTTTCAGTTTCAAGAGATCCCATTTATTAATTGTTGTGCTCAGTGTCTGTGCTGCTGGTGTTATATTTAGGAAGTGATCTCCTGTGGTTTTTTTGTTTTTGTTTGTTTATTTGTTTTAACAAATGCTGTGTGTGTGTGTGTGTGTGTGTGTGTGTGTGTGTGTGTGTGTGTGTTTTGAGACAGGGTTTCTGTATGACTGTGTACCGTCTGTACCTGATGCCTGTGGGAGCCAGAAGAGGGCATTAGATTTCCTAGAACTAGAGTTATAGACAGGTTCGAGCTGCAGTGTGGCTGCTGGGAACTCTGGTCCTCTGGAAGAGCAGCCATGTCTCCAGTAGACTTAGGCTAGCCTAGAAGCTGTGATCCTATGCCTCTGTGTCCCAAGTGCTGGGATTACAGGTACGTACCGCCACATCGAGTATTGATTCTGTGTTCTTTGTAAGTAAAGTTGTTCTAATTTGAAATTTTCCTTTATCGTTTTGAATAATTTGTTAGTCAAGGTTTAGAGAGTCAGTAAGATTACTGTGTACAGTGTACATAGATAATGTATAAAGATGCCAGCAGTGAGCTGGGTGGGTGGCTGCAGTGGTGCACGCCTTTGATTCCAGCACTTGGGAGGCAGAGGCATCCGGAGGATCTCTTGAGTTTGAGGCCAGCCTGGGCTATGGAGCAGAATCCAGGACAGGCACCGAAGCTACACAGAGAAACCCTGTCTCAGAACAAAACAAAATAAAAGAAAATGCCAGCAGTGTGGTGGCACAAGCCTTTATAACCCAGAACTTGGGAGGGAAAGGCAAGCTAATCTCAAGGCCAGCCAGAGCTACATAAAGATACCTTGTCCAAAAAGGAAGAAATAAAAATGTGTTTGTGTGTCCGTATATGTGTGCATGGTAACCGTTATAGAAGCAAGTAAGACCCCTGGAAGAGTGGTAGTGTGTTTGAGTTCAAGTCCATAGCCTGAGTACCTGAGAAATGCTAGCTAGTATCCCTTCAGTAGTGGTGTTCAAAGGCAGAGGTCTGCTGTCTGTGACTGGAGAAAAGTATTTCCTAGCTGGGAGAGACAGGAGACTGGTTAACTTTTCTGTATGTTCAGAGCCCCTGCTGATGAAGTTCATACTCGTGTTGAGGGTGTGTCTTTCAACTTAGTGCACTCATACTCACATTCAGAAGAGATTACTTCTGGAAACACCTTCACTCTGAGGGTTGGTTTGTTTGTTTTTTGGTTTTTCCGGACAGGGTTTCTCTGTGTAGCTTTGCCTTTCCTGGATCTCACTCTGTTGATCAGGCTGGCCTCTAACTCACAGCGATCCTCCTGGCTCTGCCTCCTGAGTGCTGGGACTAATACTCTCAAGCTGACACCTAAAACAGATGTCACACATAGCGTCCAGGGTGACTTACTACCTTTAAATCCTCTCATTTCTTTGACTTTCCTTTTTCTTGTAATTTTTAATTTTATATGTATGGGCATGTATATATATGTTTGCATGTATACCCAAGCATCGCTTGCATGCCTGGAACCTTCAGGGGCTAGAAGTAGGCATTGGATTCCCCGGACCTGGAGTTATGGGGTGGTTGTGAACTGCCGTTTGGGTGCTGCGATTACAACCACTGAGTCATCCCTCTGGCTCTTCTTCCATCCCTGGTCTTAAGTACTTGTTGGTTAGTTGCTTCTTTGTAGATAGTACGTGTGCAAGGAACGATCAGGTGAGACAGTCCTTACCTACTCCTCCTCTTTTCAGGGGCAAGACAGCGTGCTTGAAGTTTGCACCACTTGTGATTAGCATCTTTGTAAACGCATCTGCTTACTCCTTTCTGATTCTCTGGAAAGAAGACTAGGTGATGGAGATATCTTAGCAGCAGCAGTAATGGCCAGTTTTCTGGGCAGCCACTCACAAATATTGACAATTAAATCTGGATGCTCTATATAACAACTATGTTGTCCAGGAACCCAGGTGTATGAGAGAAACTTTTTGTTTTGGTTTTGGTTTTGGTTTTTCAAGACAGTTTCTCCACGTAGTGCCTGTCCTGGATCTTGCTCTGTAGACCAGACTGGCCTCGAATTCACAGCGATCCGCCTGGCTCTGCCTCCCGGGTGCTGGGATTACAGGTGTTTACCGCCCAGCATGAGAAACTCTTAAAGGAATACTAGTGATACTGTGGACATGAGCAGCAGGCTGGTAAAACTTGATGCTAAACAGTCCTAAAAGGTAAAAATGGACAGACGAGTCACTGCAACTCCTTGATGCAAAGGAGGGAAGGGTGTTGATAAGGATTTTGTCTTCTCTTTTGCAGAATTCATCCTGCCTTATTTTTGCTGTCCGGCACACCAGTACTTCCACGGTAAGATCTGACAAGGAGTACAGAATCCAGCAGTCTGACTCAGGATCCAGTGTCAGCAACTACTTGCCTTGCTGTCTTAAGTCTGTTGGAATTAGCCAATAGTTGTTATTGTTATGATTATTATTAATACTGTTTTCAGAAATATTTTTTCAATTTTATATGTATTTGTGTTTTGCCTGCATGGATGTGTGTGTGAAGGTGTTGGATCCCCTGGAAATGGAGTTACAGGCAGGTGTGAGCTGCCATGTGGGTGCTGGGAATTGAACCCTGGTCCTGGAAGAGCAGCCACTGCTCTTAACCACTGAGCCATCTCTTCAGCCCCTTGAGAAATAATTTATTGAGTGGAGTAGTAATGTGGAAATAGAAAATGGTCCCTCTACTCTTTATTTTTTTGTAATGCTGAGCATTAAACCCAGGGCTTCACACATGCTAGACAAGCATTTTACCAGCAGACATACTCATAACTCCTAAACGAAATCAGATTTACTGCTAAGGCTTGTTTGTTTGTTTGTAATTCCTAATGCAGGGTCTTCTATCGTCCTTTTATTAAATTCCTGAGACGGGGTAGCCTCTTGTACTAGGATTATAGGCATGCCCCCACCATTCCTGACTTTGGAATCATTAATTAAGTGAACATCACTGTCCATATCCAGGACATTTTCATCTCTGCAAATGAAGTTCTGCAGTCCCTCCTCCCTATTCCTGGCAGGCAGAGAAATGATAACAGGCAGTTTTCACATACCTTCTTTACAGAAGGAAGCCCTCTATGTTTTTCTATCACTTAACCCTTCTATTTCTCTTTCTAGAATTTGAAAGATGTACTGAGCAATCTGATACCTAAGGAGCAGGCCAGAATTAAAGCCTTCAGACAGCAACATGGGAAGACAGTGGTGGGCCAAATCACTGTGGACATGGTAAGGCCTATGGTGTCTTAGATGGGAAAAGTAGCCCTGTAATATATGCCACAAAGTTACCATTTTCTTTACTGGTGGTTCAAAAGTATTCTGTTCAATACAATGAAATGTTGGGATTTAAGGTATTCATTAGAGAATAGTTCTTTTCTGCAAATTTAATAATTAAGCCTAATGTTATTCACCTATGACAAAGATACATGTAGTTTCTGGTTTTGTTCCCACTCTTTAGCTAGGCTGGACTGTCTTTTGATTGTTGTGGCAACCATCCGGTTAAACTGTAGCCCCAGGAAATCCTCTGGTACAGCCTTAGGATAACTTCCTCAGCCATAGGAGTTTGAGCAACTCAGCTAACAATTTTTAGTCATTGCCTCCTTCCCTTTGCCATAATAGATCTAATTCCATTTAACTCAGTGCACAGAATGTGGAGGGTTACGAACGGGTCAGGAGAACAAATAAAACGCAGTTAAGAAAAGGAAGCAAAGACCGGTACATTAAAGAAACAGTAGTGACATGGTACAAGCGTCCGTTCCCTGCACTAGCAGACCTTGGTAACACGCTGGCTTAGTTCTAGAAATCAGTCCCCAGAAACTGCCCCTGAGTATATCTTGCAGGTAAGAAAGTAAGCGTCTTCTCTGAGCCCCACGGTCTGAGCCCTCTGATTGGTCACCACTTCTCTCCTTCAGATGTACGGGGGCATGAGGGGCATGAAAGGACTTGTGTATGAGACATCCGTTCTTGACCCTGAAGAGGTAAGACGCCGCCATCGCAGAGCTACCAGTGGGCTCTGAGCATGCAGACCAGCTTGGCACTAACAGAACAGTGCAGACAGCTAAAGAACTTCTCTCCTTAGAGCACCCGAGTGCGGAAGTAGATATTTGAAGAATTAATATTTGAAAGTATGAGGGTTTTTGTGGTTTTTTTGAAGTAAGTCTCACTGTGTCCCCTTGGCTGGCCTGGAACTTATGGTATATATCACATTGGCCTTGAACTCATGGCATGTGCCCCCCCCCTTTTAACTGAAGAAAAAAAACATATATGGGGCTAGAAAGGTGGCTTAGCAATTAAGACATACTACACCCACACACTCATGTGCACACACAATTAAAAATAATAAACATAATAAATATAAATAAAATCTAAAAAAAAAAATAAAAATAAACATATCCAGATATGGTGGCCTACATCTTTAATCCCAGCACTCAGGAGGCAGAGGCTGGTGGATCTCTGTGAGTTCAAGGCCACCCTGGCCTTCACAGTGCGTGACAGGACTACATAGACATACTCTATATAAAAAAAAAAAAAGATTTTGGTGGGGGTGGTTTCTCTGTGTAGTTTTGGTGCCTGTCCTGGATCTCGCTCTGTAGACCAGGCTGGCCTCGAACTCACAGAGATCTGCCTGGCTCTGCCTTCCGAGTGCTGGGATTACAGGCGTGCGCCACCACGCCCAGCAGATTTTTTTTTTTTTTTTAAGTAGATATTTATAAGAAATTGTTTTTTCTTTTTGTGTGTGTGTGTTTGGGTTTTTTTGTTGTGGTTTTTTTTTTGGGAGGAGGTTCAAGACAGGGTTTCTCTGTGTAGCCTTGGCTGTCCTGGAACTGAGTCTATAGCCTAGGCTGGCCTTGAACTCAGAGATCCACCTGCCTCCACCTCCAGAGTGCTGGGATTACAGGTGTGTGTCACCGTGCCTGGCTTTTTCTGTTTTGTTTTGGTTTAGTGCACATAGATAAGATTTCTAATAAATACTTTCACTCTGTGTGTGCATGTTGGTGTGTGCCGAGGTACAAGTGCACATTGTAAGTGTCGGGGTCAGAGGACAACCTGGGGGTCAGTTCTCTTGCATCCCTGGGGACCACTAAAATGTCTGATGTGGTTAGGCCGCCTGTATTAGGACAGGCGGATTGGTGGTTTGGCCGTGATTCTCGTTCTTCTTCCTCAAGGGCATCCGCTTCCGAGGCTACAGTATCCCTGAATGCCAGAAACTGCTGCCCAAGGCTGAGGGTGGGGAGGAGCCCCTACCTGAGGGCTTATTCTGGCTGCTGGTAACTGGGAAGATGCCAACAGAGGGACAGGTATGGTCAACATTGGCCCTTCCCATTCCCTGTCCTTGCCTGCCCTGAGCTAGAGTTTATAGTGTGCTTTGAGAAGGCATCAGCAGGGTCTGACGGGGTCTGGGGGATCTCCTTTTTCACAGGTATCTTGGCTCTCACAAGAATGGGCAAAGAGGGCAGCCCTGCCTTCTCATGTGGTCACCATGCTGGACAACTTTCCGACTAACCTGCACCCCATGTCTCAGCTCAGTGCTGCCATCACAGCCCTCAACAGTGAGAGTAACTTTGCCCGGGCATATGCAGAGGGGATCAACCGAACCAAGTACTGGGAGGTAGGAAATCTGAGCGGGATGACTGGGCTGTGATGGGGTTCAGAGAACTTCCAAGTTACTCCAGGAACCCACATCACAAACTGTGACCCTGAGTTAGTCCCCAACACTAAAACAAAAATTCACTGTAAGATGGTAGACTTGTTAAAGTTATAAAGAAAATAGAGCATTGTTTCTTTTCCTGTGTGTTTTTTTCCTCTCATCTTATTTGTTATATGTTGTTTGTGCACTCACACAGCATGTGAAGGTCAGAAGACCACTCACAGGAGCCTGCTTTCTCCTCATACAGTGTGGGTACCAGGGATCAAACTCAGTTTGTCAGGTGCCATTGTCCAGTGAGCCATCTCACCAGCCCCAAATAAGGAGGATTTTTATGACGCCTTAGAATTTGGGTGAATTATAGCTAATCACAGTAGTCTAGGAGGACTGAGGCCAGTCACACTCTGGGTTCGACCACCCAAGATACTGTTGGGAGAGAAGAGGGACTGACACCCTGCTTATAAGATCCTGAAACAATTTTTTTTTTCTGAAAATGAAGTGACCTCACTAGTTGAAATCCTGTTGTTGGTGTGTGTGGTCCAGTGTGTAGCACAGGACACAGCACACACTATACCATCCTTTTCCAGTCCCACACATACCACGAAGTACAAATTATGTAGCTAGATTTAAGAGGATCCCATTTGGGTGTTCCTAAATAGGTGAATATAACCTGCTCAGGCTGTATGATGCTACTTGTGCGTGTGTTTTCAATAACCAGGTAGTGCACTCTTCTTGGGGTATATTTTTCAAGATTTATTTTTTACATATTACGGGTGTTTTGTCTGCAAGTGTGTCTATGCACCACATGCATGTAGTGTATGTGGAGGCCAGAAGAGGGCATTTGATCCTCTGAAACTGGCGTTACAGATCATCCTTAGCTGCCACGTTGGGTGCTGGGAACTGAACCTGAATCTCTGCAAGAACAAGTGTTCTTAGCTGCAGAACCGTCTCTCCAGCCCCATGTTTCCATAAACTTTTAGGCAAATGCCAGGTATCAAACTCAGGTCTCCTACATGCTGCACAAGTTTCCTTTCAAAGTCTACATGTGTCAAATCCTTGCATAATATATCTAGCAAAATACTTATCTAAAACCTTGACGCTTTTGCTATCCAATAATTGGTCAGCACTGTTTGACTCTTAACATATATAATAAATTTTCACTGGAAGATAAAATATAGAATTAAACTTTGGAATACAGAAATAAAGAATTAATTTTAGAAAATGGGCCAGTGAGATGGTTCAGCAGGTAAAGGCACTTGCACAACCCCAAAATCTGATCCCAGCACCCACATGAAGGTGGTAGGAAAGAAGGAGCTTCACAGGCTCATCCTCTAACCTCACTGTGTGCTGTGGCATGTGGAACCCCTGCCCCCTTACATGCATCTTGTACACATACAATAATAATAAATACAACTTTTAAAAGTTAAAGGTGTAAAGATGATATATTAGCACATTAATTTAGTGTAAATTTACACTTTCCTGAGAACATCACAATGCAGCACATCAGGGTTCAAATTTTACTTAAATCCTTAACTGAGTCCTAGGAACCTCAGTTCCTTATCTATGAGGTGGTTGTTATATCTTCAGGAGGAAGAAAACAGTATTAGAAACCTGGGTTGTAGTAGTTTACTCAGTATATGATTATTGTTATTCTATTCCTTAATAGACTTTATAACTACCCAGCATATAGCTATCAACCCAGATACACCAACAGTATTGCAGCCTAATAATGCTTTACAGGTAATTCCTTTTTTTCCCTCCATCTTTTCTTCAGTTGATTTATGAGGACTGCATGGACCTGATTGCAAAGCTGCCTTGTGTTGCAGCAAAGATCTACCGGAACCTTTACCGGGAAGGCAGCAGCATTGGGGCCATCGACTCTAAGCTGGACTGGTCCCACAATTTTACCAACATGTTAGGCTATACTGATGCACAGTTTACTGAGCTTATGCGTTTGTACCTCACCATCCATAGGTGAGCTAGATTTTGTAATTGTACCCCTCAAGTGCCCGGATTGATGAGAAACTCTGTTTTGGTTTGTTTTTTAGGTTTTGGGTTTTTTTGGTTTTTTTGAGACAGGATCTTTCTACATAGCCCTGGCTGTTCTGTCCTCACTATGTAGATCAGGCTGGCCTCAAACTCATAAAGATCCTCACGAGTGCCAGGATTAAGGGCGTGTGCCACCATGTCCAGCAGGGGGGGTAGGGTACGTTAAAATGCTCCTTAACATTATTATCTGGACGAGAGGGTCTGTAGCAGGGATTGAAAGAAACTAGGCAAGAAGTAAGGAAGAAAAGCTAAAGGCTTGTGATTGGGGAAAAGATGAGCTGCTCACATGAGGCAGTCCATCAGCTTTCCAGAAGCTCCCTCTTCTGATCATCATCATTCAGATAGGGGGTAGCTGGGAATTGTAGCTCAGGGAGAGTATTTGCCTAATGCATGCTTTGAGTTCTGTCCTTGATCCTAACAGTGGAGTATAGGGGGAAGAGTGGGCATGGGAGAGAGTAGGTACCAGCTGACAGGCTCCAGGGTATTGGGAGCCCATGAGGCCAAGATGTGACAGAAGAAAAGCAGTGTCTGTGCTTCATAATCAGCCTTTTCTTTCTCCAACTCTGCCTTATATCCCCACAGTGACCATGAGGGTGGTAATGTAAGTGCCCACACAAGCCACCTGGTGGGCAGTGCCCTTTCAGATCCTTACCTAGCCTTTGCAGCAGCCATGAATGGGCTGGCAGGGCCTCTACATGGACTAGCAAACCAGGTAAGGCTAGGCTTTCCCAGTTCTGTTTTCACCCACATGCTCTGTCCTTTATCTTGACGTTCTTTCCTTGGCGTGTACATTGATGCTCCTCTTCCCCAACCTAATATACAGGAAGTGCTCGTCTGGCTAACACAGCTACAGAAGGAAGTTGGCAAAGATGTGTCAGACGAGAAGTTACGAGACTACATCTGGAATACGCTCAATTCAGGACGGGTAAGCAATCAGGATAAGAGACTGAGACCCAGACGCTGCCATTTGAAAGAAAATTCCAGGCCATTGAGACCTTGTCTCAAGGGGAAAAAATAAGTAAAAGAATAAAACCTGCCTTTTCTATTGTTTCCCTTGTGGATTTAAGTTTCTTTTTTATGTGTGCTTGGGCTTGAACCTAGCATCTCCTGCCAGGCAAGTGCTCTGCCGCTGAACTGTGTTCCCGGCCCTTGCCTTTTTTTTTTTTTTTTTTTTTTTGGAGACGGTTTCACTGAATTACCCAGGCTGAATTTGAGCCACCAGGACCAAATTACCCTGAGGATCCTGTTCCTGAATATGCCAATTCTGTAATTTTTTTCCACCCTTTACAGGTTGTCCCAGGATATGGTCATGCAGTACTAAGGAAGACTGACCCCCGATATTCCTGTCAGAGAGAGTTTGCTCTGAAACATCTGCCTAATGACCCCATGTTTAAGCTGGTTGCTCAGCTCTACAAGATTGTGCCCAATATCCTCTTAGAGCAAGGGAAGGCCAAGAACCCTTGGCCCAACGTAGATGCTCACAGTGGGGTACTGCTCCAGGTGAGTTCTTTCTCTCCTACTTCCCGCTCACTTGTTCTGCTGTTTCGTTCTTTGCCGTGCACAAAATCACCCCTAACAAGAACAAGGGCATGGAACCCAAAGCCTTATGCGTGACCCTTTATTGAGAGATCTTACTCAGTAGTCTTGAGTGGCTTGGAATTCCATGTAGATCAGCTTGGCCTTGAACTCAGATCCACTGCCTCTGCCTCCCAAGTTCTTTGAATGAAGATATATGTGCACCACCAGGCCTGGCACTTTTCCTAGTTAATTGGTGGTATGTATGTGTGTCTGTGTGTGCTGCCATATGTATGTGCCTGTGGGTGCCAGAGGTGATGTCAGGTGTCTTCTTGTTGCTTTCTATCTTACTTTTGGAGACAGGGTCTCTTATTGAAGCTGGAGTTCATTGATTCCACTCATCAGTAACAAGCTCAAGGGTCCTCCTGCTTCCAGGACTTCAGGCACAGGCCACTACACCCCAGCTTACATGTGCATACTGGGAATCTGAACTCAGATCCTCAGTCTTGAAAGGCAGTCTACAAACCAAGCTGTTCTTGGCCTCTGACCTTAAGCTTTTGATCTCTTGCCTCAGCCTCTTAAGTAGAGAGAATTTCAGGTCTACAACACCAGCTCTGCTAGAGTAAGGAGTCTTTCCGCCTCCCTCACGGAGCCTTTGATAGGGACCAGATTACGGTTGCTGTACTTCTGTCTAAGGCTGAGTGGGCCAAGACTGGATAAAGGGGGAAATGAAGTCTACAAGGTTCTTGTTGCCATGGAGTAATAAAGGCTTTTCTTCTCTTCTGCCTTAACAGTACTATGGCATGACGGAGATGAATTACTACACAGTCCTGTTCGGAGTGTCGAGGGCGCTGGGTGTGCTGGCACAGCTCATCTGGAGCAGAGCCCTAGGCTTACCTCTAGAAAGGCCCAAGTCCATGAGCACGGATGGTCTCATGAAGCTCGTGGACTCTAAGTCAGGGTAAAATGGGAGGTTGGGGAACTGATTAGAAAATGCGGACGCTTACAAATAAAATATAATTTTGTTTTGTTTCAGGGGCCTGTAAGACTTAAAATGAAACTGTATCTGAGGCACTGAAAATATATTTGAAGTTAAAATATAAATTAAGAGTTAAAAGTTGAAAAGCGATCCCTCCTTCCCTCACCAGCTCACTTCCCTACCTGGTATGAGTTGTCCAGCAACTGTAGGGTGACCAGGACTAATGCATGTGGTCAGGGTGAGATCTGGCTACCCACCATCTCTAGAGAGTCTGGCTCCTCTTGTCAAAGCAGGCCATAGCAAAGCTGCAGTCACCCTGTAAAGCCTTTGCGTCTACTCCACCAGCCCTCTGAACCATTGAGGCCAGGGCCAGGGTCCTTTGTGACCATAGGAATCACGTTGGGTTTTAGCTGTGTCAGATGCTTGGGCCTTTTCCTGTGTATGCAAGCAGCCTCCTAGCAACAAGACTATTGGTTAGCGGGTAACACTTTGGCAACTTTTTATGCTATGGTCAGGTGACCATAAATGGCATGGTATTTATTGTAACTGGTACCCAACATTTGATTCTATTTCTCTTTTTAAATTATACCATTAACGTTAAAGTCTGGGAGTGTTCTGTTTCCTTCCAGGCTTCCTACACCTGCTGTGCCTCAGCTGAGGATGCTCTGGGTCTCCCTGTCCTAGCCTCTGCTAGGGTCCTCTTAGCAGGTCTTGATCTGTGGTCTTCCCAGTCATTTGGCTTTATCAGTACTTAATGTGAACTAGGCCTTTTACTTCCATGGAACGTAAGCCACTCTCTTCTGACCTTGTTTTTTTCCTGTTAATATGCTCTGGCACACAGAACAAGGGCTTAGGAATGACCAGCCTTTTCATGGTCTGGTCCCAGGGGTTCTAGCTTTCTTTTTGAACAAAAACATGACTTGCAATTGAGCATAGTTCCCTTTGAATATTAGTTGGACCTAGGTCTGAGGGAATTCAAAACAGTGAGCCTTCTTCTCATCCCCTGCGCCAAGGACATGTCCCTTTATTTATCGATGTCTTTCTCTTGCTCATTCCTTAAGAGCTCACAGTATGGTGTTTATTTTAGCAGCCCCATTTGCACAGATTTTCAGTGACTCAGAATGCTCTACTGCCTTTTCTTTGAGAAAGGGTTGAAATACACTCCTGATGTGCCCCCTCCTTACCCTAAAACTCCTGCCTGTGTTTGTGTGGAACCCAAGCCCCAGCACCACACTGCTGAGATGGACACACTGTAAACCCTGGGTAACTGTTAAGTCATGATGCAGACTTCAGGTTGTTCTGTATAAAATAAAAAATAATAAATGTTTTTATTAACAATGCTTGAGCTTGCTATTGCGTAAGGCCTGAAAGAATCATTATGAGGTGAGGGATGTGGTTAGGAAGGTCTGAAATAGTGGGTGGTAAGTGATTCTGTGTATTCCTTTTTCTTTAGGCGAGTTAGACATTGAGGGGGAAAGCTGATCTCCACAGAGGTTAGGAAGTCCTCTACCTTTAACCCCCATCCCTCCTGATTTGGAAAGACTGTGACAGAGACCTCACAAGTACTTGCCTGACTAATCCGGGAGCTGGTCTAGCCCACTGGGTGAAAGGAACAAGAACCATACCAAGGACAGATGGAGGAGGACTGCTGGATCCGAACCTAGACCCTAGAGGGTGCCTGTAGCTAGAGTCTCCTTTATCACTTCCCTTGAGGAGGCCCCCAGAACAAGGGGTGGTCCTGGGGGACAGTAGATAGAGGGGGGGGGTCTAAGACACACGAATCTGTCCTGAGACTCCTGCTACAGCTGACCTTCTGAAAAAATCTATAAATAGGCAAGAAGATAGGTAGTAGGTCCTGGCACACAGGGCGTGCTACTATAGTTAGCAGGGATACTGTGTCCAAGAGGCCGTCCTACACCTTTACTCCGCAGGAAAAGGACCTACGGCTTTATCTACTCTGCTTACCATGGTATGCCCCCACCCCACCCCGAGAAACAGTACCCAAAAAGGGGGCAAATTCACACTGTCACAATTTATTGAAGTTTTATAAAAACTCAGGCCGCGTGGAAGAAAAAGGTTCATCCCTACAGTATAGACCACACTGTGATGGAATTCCTCCTCCTGCTCTGTGGCACGATGGTGAAGCAGGTCCTCCCTTCCCACCTGTCAGACAGTGTGACATGTTCCTGAGCTGACGCAGGTTGCCTTTTCTCCTGAGAAATCTTAGCAGGGTAAAAGTTACCTGCCAGCCAGTACCTCTGTAAGGAAGTTACTACTATATTCGCTTGACCTGGCCCAGAGACCACAGCCCTGGTTTTTATTCAGCGTGAAACTAACGGCTGTGGGCAGATGAGGCTGTCAGAACGCTCCTGACCCTTTCTGTGTATCTCACTTCCATATCTGCTATCTTTCCCACATGTCCACCAGCATGCAGCCCAGTTTGGGAAGATCGCGAGGTGAAACTTAGACCTCTCTCTGAGCAAGAGCCAAGCCGAATAAATAAAGTTGGGTGGGAAGGGGTGGAGGCCAGAGAGCTGCCCTTCCTCTCAGGTCTGATGCACTTCGTGGAACATCAGTTCGCGGGGGATGGCTGTTTCTGGACCAAACTTAGTGGCTGCCCGGCGCTCAAAGGCAGCAACATTCTGTTTGACAACCTCATCAAAAAACATGGTCGCCAACTGGGAGTGCAGCAGAGAACGAAATTCAAAGGAAATCTGGAAATGCATAAGAGACAGTCAGTATTGTAAGGATGGTGATCTGTGCTGCCTTCTCATCCCTTCCAGACATCACTAAAGAACACTGAGAACTGAGCAGCATGCAAATCTGGTAGAGACTTACTCTGAACACTTAGTGACTTGAAGTGTTGAGTGTTTAGTTTTACCCTCATGCCTGCTCCAAGCTCTGTCACAAAACCTGACTCACCGAGAAGTCCACAGTGCAGGTTCGAGGGTAGGCAGGGATCCCAGGGCTGAATCTCCAAATAGTCTCTAAGTGGTTGAAGAGCTTGCCGTCAGTGCACACAGCCTAGAAGAGGGTTCGGTTGGCCATTCACTCCCATTGTTAAGCAAGAGGGCAAGCGTCAAGGAGCTGGGGAAGCGGGCCCCAGCCTCGGGCAGCCCAGACCATCAGAACACAGGCATTTACTTTACAGTTCATAACAGTAGCAAAATTACAATCACAAAGTAACAACAAAAACAGTTCTATGGTTGGGGGTCACCACAACATGGGGAACTGTATTAAAGGGTCGCAGCCTTACGAAGGCTGAGAACCACTAGCTCAGAGGGCTTAGCTTCATGGAACTACTTGCATAGTACGGGTGACGCTGGGTTGGCTCAGCGCCACCACCCAAAATTTTCCTTTCCTTTAATGTTATATTAGGTAAATATTTAACACATAGAAATCAAGTGATTACAGGAAAGGCCAAAACAACCCTTGAATATGAGACTGCTAAGGAACAAAGCACCCCGAGTCCTCCCAGACAGGCCTCACCTTGACCATGTGTGGTTTGACCATGGAGACCGCAAGTATTAATGTCG